>NC_091977.1:541999017-542126044 GCF_044704955.1 Pristiophorus japonicus
GTACCTGCCCTGGGAGTGTTTGATGGGACTGTTGTAGAGGGAGCTTTACTCTGTATCTATCCCCCTGTACCTGCCCTGGGAGTGTTTGATGGGACAGTGTAGAGGGAACTTTACTCTGTATCTAACCCGTGCTGTACCTGGCCTGGGAGTGTTTGATGGGACAGTGTAGAGGGAGCTTTACTCTGTTTCTAACCCATGCTGTACCTGCCCTGGGAGTGTTTGATGGGACAGTGTAGAGGGAGATTTACTCTGTATCAAACCCCCTGTAACTGCCCTGGGAGTGTTTGATGGGACAGTGTAGAGGGAGCTTAACTCTGTATCTAACCCATGCTGTACCTGCCCTGGGAGTGTTTGATGGGACATTGTTAGAGGGAGCTTTACTCTGTATCTCACCCGTGTTGTACCTGCCCTGGGAGTGTTTGATGGGACAGTGTAGAGGGAGCTACACTCTGCATCTAACCCCCTGTACCTGCCCTGGGAGTGTTTGATGGGACAGTGTAGAGGGAGCTTTACTCTGAATCTAACCCGTGCTGTACCTGCGCTGGAGTGTTTGATGGGACAGAGTAGAGGGAGCTTCACTCTGTAGCTAACCCCGTGTACCTGCCCTGGGAGTGTTTGATGGGACAGTGTAGAGGGAACTATACTCTGTATCTAACCCCCTGTACCTGCCCTGGAGTGTTTGATGGGACAGTGTAGAGGGGAGCTTTTCTCTGTATCTATCCCCCTGTACCTGCCGTGGGAGTGTTTGATGGGACAGTGTAGAGGGAGCTTTACCCTCTATCTAAACCCATGCTGTACCTGCCCTGGGAGTGTTTGATGGGACAGTGTAGAGGTAGCTTTACTCTGTATCTAACCCGTGCTGTACCTGCCGTTGAGTGTTTGATGGGACAGTGTAGAGGGAGCTTTTCTCTGAATCTAACCCGTGCTGTATCTGCTCTGGGAGTGTTTGATTGGACAGTGTAGAGGGAGCTTCACTCTGTATCTAACCCCTGTACCTGCCCTGGGAGTGTTTGATGGGACAGTGTAGAGGGAGCTATACTCTGTATCTTACCCCCTGTACCTGCCCTGGGAGTGTTTGATGGGACTGTGTAGAGGGAGCTTTACTCTGTATCTATCCCCCTGTACCTGCCCTGGGAGTGTTTGATGGGACAGTGTAGAGGGAACTTTACTCTGTATCTAACCCGTGCTGTACCTGGCCTGGGAGTGTTTGATGGGACAGTATAGAGGGAGCTTTACTCTGTTTCTAACCCATGCTGTACCTGCCCTGGGAGTGTTTGATGGGACAGTGTAGAGGGAGCTATACTCTGTATCTTACCCCCTGTACCTGCCCTGGGAGTGTTTGATGGGACTGTGTAGAGGGAGCTTTACTCTGTATCTATCCCCCTGTACCTGCCCTGGGAGTGTTTGATGGGACAGTGTAGAGGGAACTTTACTCTGTATCTAACCCGTGCTGTACCTGGCCTGGGAATGTTTGATGGGACAGTGTAGAGGGAGCTTAACTCTGTATCTCACCCATGCTGTACCTGCCCTGGGAGTGTTTGATGGGACATTGTAGAGGGAGCTTTACTCTGTATCTAACCCGTGTTGTACCTGCCCTGGGAGAGTTTGATGGGACAGTGTAGAGGGAGCTATACTCTGCATCTAACCCCCTGTACCTGCCCTGGGAGTGTTTGATGGGACAGTGTAGAGGGAGCTTTACTCTGAATCTAACCCGTGCTGTACCTGCGCTGGGAGTGTTTGATGGGACAGAGTAGAGGGAGCTTCACTCTGTAGCTAACCCCGTTTACCTGCCCTGGGAGTGTTTGATGGGACAGTGTAGAGGGAGCTATACTCTGTATCTAACCCCCTGTACCTGCCCTGGGAGTGTTTGATGGGACAGTGTAGAGGGAGCTTTTCTCTGTATCTATCCCCCTGTACCTGCCGTGGGAGTGTTTGATGGGACAGTGTAGAGGGAGCTTTACCCTCTATCTAAACCCATGCTGTACCTGCCCTGGGAGTGTTTGATGGGACAGTGTAGAGAGAGCTTTACTCTGTATCTAACCCATGCTGTACCTGCCCTGGGAGTGTTTGATGGGACAGTGTAGAGGTAGCTTTACTCTGTATCTAATCCGTGCTGTACCTGCCCTGGGAGTGTTTGATGGGACAGTGTAGAGGGAGCTTTTCTCTGAATCTAACCCGTGCTGTATCTGCTCTGGGAGTGTTTGATTGGACAGTGTAGAGGGAGCTATACTCTGTATCTTACCCCCTGTACCTGCCCTGGGAGTGTTTGTTGGGACTGTGTAGAGGGAGCTTTACTCTGTATCTATCCCCCTGTACCTGCCCTGGGAGTGTTTGATGGGACAGTGTAGAGGGAACTTTACTCTGTATCTAACCCGTGCTGTACCTGGCCTGGGAGTGTTTGATGGGACAGTGTAGAGGGAGCTTTACTCTGTTTCTAACCCATGCTGTACCTGCCCTGGGAGTGTTTGATGGGACAGTGTAGAGGGAGATTTACTCTGTATCAAACCCCCTGTAACTGCCCTGGGAGTGTTTGATGAGACAGTGTAGAGGGAGCTTAACTCTGTATCAAACCCATGCTGTACCTGCCCTGGGAGTGTTTGAAGGGACGTTGTAGAGGGAGCTTTACTCTGTATCTAACCCGTGTTGTACCTGCCCTGGGAGTGTTTGATGGGACAGTGTAGAGGGAGCTATACTCTGAATCTAACCCTTGCTGTACCTGCGCTGGGAGTGTTTGATGGGACAGAGTAGAGGGAGCTTCACTCTGTAGCTAACCCCGTGTACCTGCCCTGGGAGTGTTTGATGGGACAGTGTAGAGGGAGCTTTACTCTGTATCTAACCCCCTGTTCCTGCCGTGGGAGTGTTTGATGGAACAGTGTAGAGGGAGCTTTACTCTGTATCTAACCCCTGTACCTGTCCTGGGAGTGTTTGATGGGACAGTGTAGAGGGAGCTTTACTCTGTATCTAACCCGTGCTGTACCTGCCCTGGGAGTGTTTGATGGGACAGTGTAGAGGGAGCTTTCCTCTGTATCTAACCCCCTGTACCTGCCCTCGGAGTGTTTGATGGGACAGTGTAGAGGGAGCTTTACTCTGTATCTAACCCCGTGCTCTAGCTGCCCTGGGAGTGTTTGATGGGACAGTGTAGAGGGAGCTTAATTCTGTATCTAACCCCCTGTACCTGCCCTGGGGGTGTTTGATGGGACAGTGTAGAGGGAGCTTTACTCTGTATCTAACCCCGTGCTCTAGCTGCCCTGGGAGTGTTTGATGGGACAGTGTAGAGGGAGCTTAATTCTGTATCTAACCCACTGTACCTGCCCTGGGAGTGTTTGATGAGACAGTGTAGAGGGAGCTTAACTCTGTATCAAACCCATGCTGTACCTGCCCTGGGAGTGTTTGATGGGACATTGTAGAGGGAGCTTTACTCTGTATCTAACCCGTGTTGTACCTGCCCTGGGAGTGATTGATGGGACAGTGTAGAGGGAGCTATACTCTGAATCTAACCCTTGCTGTACCTGCGCTGGGAGTGTTTGATGGGACAGAGTAGAGGGAGCTTCACTCTGTAGCTAACCCTGTGTACCTGCCCTGGGAGTGTTTGATGGGACAGTGTAGAGGGAGCTTTACTCTGTATCTAACCCCCTGTACCTGCCCTGGGAGTGTTTGATGGGACAGTGTAGAGGGAGCTATACTCTGTATCTAACCCCCTGTTCCTGCCGTGGGAGTGTTTGATGGAACAGTGTAGAGGGAGCTTTACTCTGTATCTAACCCCTGTACCTGTCCTGGGAGTGTTTGATGGGACAGTGTAGAGGTAGCTTTACTCTGTATCTAACCCGTGCTGTACCTGCCCTGGGAGTGTTTGATGGGACAGTGTAGAGGGAGCTTTCCTCTGTATCTAACCCCCTGTACCTGCCCTGGGAGTGTTTGATGGGACAGTGTAGAGGGAGCTTTACTCTGTATCTAACCCCGTGCTCTAGCTGCCCTGGGAGTGTTTGATGGGACAGTGTAGAGGGAGCTATACTCTGTATCTTACCCCCTGTACCTGCCCTGGGAGTGTTTGATGGGACTGTGTAGAGGGAGCTTTACTCTGTATCTATCCCCCTGTACCTGCCCTGGGAGTGTTTGATGGGACAGTGTAGAGGGAACTTTACTCTGTATCTAACCCGTGCTGTACCTGGCCTGGGAATGTTTGATGGGACAGTGTAGAGGGAGCTTAACTCTGTATCTCACCCATGCTGTACCTGCCCTGGGAGTGTTTGATGGGACATTGTAGAGGGAGCTTTACTCTGTATCTAACCCGTGTTGTACCTGCCCTGGGAGTGTTTGATGGGACAGTGTAGAGGGAGCTATACTCTGCATCTAACCCCCTGTACCTGCCCTGGGAGTGTTTGATGGGACAGTGTAGAGGGAGCTTTACTCTGAATCTAACCCGTGCTGTACCTGCGCTGGGAGTGTTTGATGGGACAGAGTAGAGGGAGCTTCACTCTGTAGCTAACCCCGTGTACCTGCCCTGGGAGTGTTTGATGGGACAGTGTAGAGGGAGCTATACTCTGTATCTAACCCCCTGTACCTGCCCTGGGAGTGTTTGATGGGACAGTGTAGAGGGAGCTTTTCTCTGTATCTATCCCCCTGTACCTGCCGTGGGAGTGTTTGATGGGACAGTGTAGAGGGAGCTTTACCCTCTATCTAAACCCATGCTGTACCTGCCCTGGGAGTGTTTGATGGGACAGTGTAGAGAGAGCTTTACTCTGTATCTAACCCATGCTGTACCTGCCCTGGGAGTGTTTGATGGGACAGTGTAGAGGTAGCTTTACTCTGTATCTAATCCGTGCTGTACCTGCCCTGGGAGTGTTTGATGGGACAGTGTAGAGGGAGCTTTTCTCTGAATCTAACCCGTGCTGTATCTGCTCTGGGAGTGTTTGATTGGACAGTGTAGAGGGAGCTATACTCTGTATCTTACCCCCTGTACCTGCCCTGGGAGTGTTTGTTGGGACTGTGTAGAGGGAGCTTTACTCTGTATCTATCCCCCTGTACCTGCCCTGGGAGTGTTTGATGGGACAGTGTAGAGGGAACTTTACTCTGTATCTAACCCGTGCTGTACCTGGCCTGGGAGTGTTTGATGGGACAGTGTAGAGGGAGCTTTACTCTGTTTCTAACCCATGCTGTACCTGCCCTGGGAGTGTTTGATGGGACAGTGTAGAGGGAGATTTACTCTGTATCAAACCCCCTGTAACTGCCCTGGGAGTGTTTGATGGGACAGTGTAGAGGGAGCTTTACCCTCTATCTAAACCCATGCTGTACCTGCCCTGGGAGTGTTTGATGGGACAGTGTAGAGAGAGCTTTACTCTGTATCTAACCCATGCTGTACCTGCCCTGGGAGTGTTTGATGGGACAGTGTAGAGGTAGCTTTACTCTGTATCTAATCCGTGCTGTACCTGCCCTGGGAGTGTTTGATGGGACAGTGTAGAGGGAGCTTTTCTCTGAATCTAACCCGTGCTGTATCTGCTCTGGGAGTGTTTGATTGGACAGTGTAGAGGGAGCTATACTCTGTATCTTACCCCCTGTACCTGCCCTGGGAGTGTTTGTTGGGACTGTGTAGAGGGAGCTTTACTCTGTATCTATCCCCCTGTACCTGCCCTGGGAGTGTTTGATGGGACAGTGTAGAGGGAACTTTACCCTCTATCTAAACCCATGCTGTACCTGCCCTGGGAGTGTTTGATGGGACAGTGTAGAGAGAGCTTTACTCTGTATCTAACCCATGCTGTACCTGCCCTGGGAGTGTTTGATGGGACAGTGTAGAGGGAGCTTTACCCTCTATCTAAACCCATGCTGTACCTGCCCTGGGAGTGTTTGATGGGACAGTGTAGAGAGAGCTTTACTCTGTATCTAACCCCCTGTACCTGCCCTGGGAGTGTTTGATGGGACAGTGTAGAGGGAGCTTTTCTCTGTATCTATCCCCCTGTACCTGCCGTGGGAGTGTTTGATGGGACAGTGTAGAGGGAGCTTTACCCTCTATCTAAACCCATGCTGTACCTGCCCTGGGAGTGTTTGATGGGACAGTGTAGAGGGAGCTTTTCTCTGAATCTAACCCGTGCTGTATCTGCTCTGGGAGTGTTTGATTGGACAGTGTAGAGGGAGCTATACTCTGTATCTTACCCCCTGTACCTGCCCTGGGAGTGTTTGTTGGGACTGTGTAGAGGGAGCTTTACTCTGTATCTATCCCCCTGTACCTGCCCTGGGAGTGTTTGATGGGACAGTGTAGAGGGAACTTTACCCTCTATCTAAACCCATGCTGTACCTGCCCTGGGAGTGTTTGATGGGACAGTGTAGAGAGAGCTTTACTCTGTATCTAACCCATGCTGTACCTGCCCTGGGAGTGTTTGATGGGACAGTGTAGAGGGAGCTTTACCCTCTATCTAAACCCATGCTGTACCTGCCCTGGGAGTGTTTGATGGGACAGTGTAGAGAGAGCTTTACTCTGTATCTAACCCATGCTGTACCTGCCCTGGGAGTGTTTGATGGGACAGTGTAGAGGTAGCTTTACTCTGTATCTAATCCGTGCTGTACCTGCCCTGGGAGTGTTTGATGGGACAGTGTAGAGGGAGCTTTTCTCTGAATCTAACCCGTGCTGTATCTGCTCTGGGAGTGTTTGATTGGACAGTGTAGAGGGAGCTATACTCTGTATCTTACCCCCTGTACCTGCCCTGGGAGTGTTTGTTGGGACTGTGTAGAGGGAGCTTTACTCTGTATCTATCCCCCTGTACCTGCCCTGGGAGTGTTTGATGGGACAGTGTAGAGGGAACTTTACTCTGTATCTAACCCGTGCTGTACCTGGCCTGGGAGTGTTTGATGGGACAGTGTAGAGGGAGCTTTACTCTGTTTCTAACCCATGCTGTACCTGCCCTGGGAGTGTTTGATGGGACAGTGTAGAGGGAGATTTACTCTGTATCAAACCCCCTGTAACTGCCCTGGGAGTGTTTAATGAGACAGTGTAGAGGGAGCTTAACTCTGTATCAAACCCATGCTGTACCTGCCCTGGGAGTGTTTGAAGGGACGTTGTAGAGGGAGCTTTACTCTGTATCTAACCCGTGTTGTACCTGCCCTGGGAGTGTTTGATGGGACAGTGTAGAGGGAGCTATACTCTGAATCTAACCCTTGCTGTACCTGCGCTGGGAGTGTTTGATGGGACAGAGTAGAGGGAGCTTCACTCTGTAGCTAACCCCGTGTACCTGCCCTGGGAGTGTTTGATGGGACAGTGTAGAGGGAGCTTTACTCTGTATCTAACCCCCTGTTCCTGCCGTGGGAGTGTTTGATGGAACAGTGTAGAGGGAGCTTTACTCTGTATCTAACCCCTGTACCTGTCCTGGGAGTGTTTGATGGGACAGTGTAGAGGGAGCTTTACTCTGTATCTAACCCGTGCTGTACCTGCCCTGGGAGTGTTTGATGGGACAGTGTAGAGGGAGCTTTCCTCTGTATCTAACCCCCTGTACCTGCCCTCGGAGTGTTTGATGGGACAGTGTAGAGGGAGCTTTACTCTGTATCTAACCCCGTGCTCTAGCTGCCCTGGGAGTGTTTGATGGGACAGTGTAGAGGGAGCTTAATTCTGTATCTAACCCCCTGTACCTGCCCTGGGAGTGTTTGATGGGACAGTGTAGAGGGAGCTTCACTCTGTATCTAACCCCCTATACCTGCCCTGGGAGTGTTTGATGGGACAGTGTAGAGGGAGCTATACTCTGTATCTAACCCCCTGTACCTGCCCTGGGAGTGTTTGATGGGACAGTGTAGAGGGAGATTTACTCTGTATCAAACCCCCTGTAACTGCCCTGGGAGTGTTTGATGAGACAGTGTAGAGGGAGCTTAACTCTGTATCAAACCCATGCTGTACCTGCCCTGACAGTGTTTGATGGGACATTGTAGAGGGAGCTTTACTCTGTATCTAACCCGTGTTGTACCTGCCCTGGGAGTGATTGATGGGACAGTGTAGAGGGAGCTATACTCTGAATCTAACCCTTGCTGTACCTGCGCTGGGAGTGTTTGATGGGACAGAGTAGAGGGAGCTTCACTCTGTAGCTAACCCCGTGTACCTGCCCTGGGAGTGTTTGATGGGACAGTGTAGAGGGAGCTTTACTCTGTATCTAACCCCCTGTTCCTGCCGTGGGAGTGTTTGATGGAACAGTGTAGAGGGAGCTTTACTCTGTATCTAACCCCTGTACCTGTCCTGGGAGTGTTTGATGGGACAGTGTAGAGGTAGCTTTACTCTGTATCTAACCCGTGCTGTACCTGCCCTGGGAGTGTTTGATGGGACAGTGTAGAGGGAGCTTTCCTCTGTATCTAACCCCCTGTACCTGCCCTGGGAGTGTTTGATGGGACAGTGTAGAGGGAGCTTTACTCTGTATCTAACCCCGTGCTCTAGCTGCCCTGGGAGTGTTTGATGGGACAGTGTAGAGGGAGCTTAATTCTGTATCTAACCCACTGTACCTGCCCTGGGAGTGTTTGATGGGACAGTATAGAGGGAGCTTTACTCTGTATCTAACCCCATGCTGTGCCTTACCTGGGAGTGTTTGATGGGACAGTGTAGAGGGAGCTTTACTCTGTATCTAACCCCCTGGACCTGCCGTGGGAGTGTTTGATGGGACAGTGTCGAGGGAGCTTTGCTCTGTATCTAATCCGTGCTGTAGCTGCCCTGAGAGTGTTTGATGGGACAGTGTAGAGGGAGCTTTACTCTGTATCTAACCCCCTGTACCTGCCCTGGGAGTGTTTGATGGGACAGTGTAGAGGGAGCTTTACTCTGTATCTAACCCCCTGTACCTGCCCTGGGAGTGTTTGATGGGACAGTGTAGAGGGAGCTTTACTCTGTATCTAACCCCCTGCACCTGCCCTGGGAGTCTTTGATGGGGCAGTGTAGAGGGAGCTTCACTCTATATCTAACCCCCTGTACTTGCCGTGGGACTGTTTGATGGGACAGTGTAGAGGGAGCTTTACTCTGTATCTAAGCCATGCTGTACCTGCCCTGGGGGTGTTTGATGGGACAATGTAGAGGGAGCTTTACTCTGTATCTAACCCGTGCTGTAGTTGACCTGGGAGTGTTTGACGGGACTGTGTAGAGGGAGCTTTACTCTGTATCTAACCCCCTGTACCTGACCTGGGAGTATTTGATGGGACAGTGTAGAGGGAGCTTTACTCTGTATCTAACCCCCTGCACCTGCCCTGGGAGTCTTTGATGGGACAGTGTAGAGGGAGCTTCACTCTGTATCTAACCCCCTGTACCTGTCCTGGGAGTGTTTGATGGGACAGAGTAGAGGGAGCTTTACTCTGTATCTAACCCGTGCTGTACCTGCCCTGGGAGTGTTTGATGGGACAGTGTAGAGGGAGCTTTACTCTGTATCTAACCCATGCTGTACCTGCCCTGGGAGTGTTTGATGGGACAGTGTAGAGGGAGCTTTACTCTGTATCTAACCGCCTGTACCTGCCCTGGGAGTGTTTGATGGGACAGTGTCGAGGGAGGTTTTCTCTGTATCTAACCCCCTGTACCTGCCGTGGGACTGATTGATGGGACAGTGTAGAGGGAGCTTTACTCTGTATCTAACCCGTGCTGTAGTTGACCTGGGAGTGTTTGACGGGACTGTGTAGAGGGAGCTTTACTCTGTATCTAACCCCCTGTACCTGACCTGGGAGTATTTGATGGGACAGTGTAGAGGGAGCTTTACTCTGTATCTAACCCCCTGCACCTGCCCTGGGAGTCTTTGATGGGACAGTGTAGAGGGAGCTTCACTCTGTATCTAACCCCCTGTACCTGTCCTGGGAGTGTTTGATGGGACAGAGTAGAGGGAGCTTTACTCTGTATCTAACCCGTGCTGTACCTGCCCTGGGAGTGTTTGATGGGACAGTGTAGAGGGAGCTTTACTCTGTATCTAACCCATGCTGTACCTGCCCTGGGAGTGTTTGATGGGACAGTGTAGAGGGAGCTTTACTCTGTATCTAACCGCCTGTACCTGCCCTGGGAGTGTTTGATGGGACAGTGTCGAGGGAGGTTTTCTCTGTATCTAACCCCCTGTACCTGCCCTGGGAGTGTTTGATGGGACAGTGTAGGGGGAGCTTTACCCTCTATCTAAACCCATGCTGTACCTGCCCTGGGAGTGTTTGATGGGACAGTGTAGAGAGAGCTTTACTCTGTATCTAACCCATGCTGTACCTGCCCTGGGAGTGTTTGATGGGACAGTGTAGAGGTAGCTTTACTCTGTATCTAACCCGTGCTGTACCTGCCCTGGGAGTGTTTGATTGGACAGTGTAGAGGGAGCTTTTCTCTGAATCTAACCCGTGCTGTGTCTGCTCTGGGAGTGTTTGATTGGACAGTGTAGAGGGAGCTTCACTCTGTATCTAACCCCCTGTACCTGCCCTGGGAGTGTTTGATGGGACAGTGTAGAGGGAGCTATACTCTGTATCTTACCCCCTGTACCTGCCCTGGGAGTGTTTGATGGGACTGTGTAGAGGGAGCTTTACTCTGTATCTATCCCCCTGTACCTGCCCTGGGAGTGTTTGATGGGACAGTGTAGAGGGAACTTTACTCTGTATCTAACCCGTGCTGTACCTGGCCTGGGAGTGTTTGATGGGACAGTGTAGAGGGAGCTTTACTCTGTTTCTAACCCATGCTGTACCTGCCCTGGGAGTGTTTGATGGGACAGTGTAGAGGGAGATTTACTCTGTATCAAACCCCCTGTAACTGCCCTGGGAGTGTTTGATGGGACAGTGTAGAGGGAGCTTAACTCTGTATCTAACCCATGCTGTACCTGCCCTGGGAGTGTTTGATGGGACATTGTAGAGGGAGCTTTACTCTGTATCTCACCCGTGTTGTACCTGCCCTGGGAGTGTTTGATGGGACAGTGTAGAGGGAGCTACACTCTGCATCTAACCCCCTGTACCTGCCCTGGGAGTGTTTGATGGGACAGTGTAGAGGGAGCTTTACTCTGAATCTAACCCGTGCTGTACCTGCGCTGGGAGTGTTTGATGGGACAGAGTAGAGGGAGCTTCACTCTGTAGCTAACCCCGTGTACCTGCCCTGGGAGTGTTTGATGGGACAGTGTAGAGGGAACTATACTCTGTATCTAACCCCCTGTACCTGCCCTGGGAGTGTTTGATGGGACAGTGTAGAGGGAGCTTTTCTCTGTATCTATCCCCCTGTACCTGCCGTGGGAGTGTTTGATGGGACAGTGTAGAGGGAGCTTTACCCTCTATCTAAACCCATGCTGTACCTGCCCTGGGAGTGTTTGATGGGACAGTGTAGAGGTAGCTTTACTCTGTATCTAACCCGTGCTGTACCTGCCGTTTGAGTGTTTGATGGGACAGTGTAGAGGGAGCTTTTCTCTGAATCTAACCCGTGCTGTATCTGCTCTGGGAGTGTTTGATTGGACAGTGTAGAGGGAGCTTCACTCTGTATCTAACCCCCTGTACCTGCCCTGGGAGTGTTTGATGGGACAGTGTAGAGGGAGCTATACTCTGTATCTTACCCCCTGTACCTGCCCTGGGAGTGTTTGATGGGACTGTGTAGAGGGAGCTTTACTCTGTATCTATCCCCCTGTACCTGCCCTGGGAGTGTTTGATGGGACAGTGTAGAGGGAACTTTACTCTGTATCTAACCCGTGCTGTACCTGGCCTGGGAGTGTTTGATGGGACAGTATAGAGGGAGCTTTACTCTGTTTCTAACCCATGCTGTACCTGCCCTGGGAGTGTTTGATGGGACAGTGTAGAGGGAGCTATACTCTGTATCTTACCCCCTGTACCTGCCCTGGGAGTGTTTGATGGGACTGTGTAGAGGGAGCTTTACTCTGTATCTATCCCCCTGTACCTGCCCTGGGAGTGTTTGATGGGACAGTGTAGAGGGAACTTTACTCTGTATCTAACCCGTGCTGTACCTGGCCTGGGAATGTTTGATGGGACAGTGTAGAGGGAGCTTAACTCTGTATCTCACCCATGCTGTACCTGCCCTGGGAGTGTTTGATGGGACATTGTAGAGGGAGCTTTACTCTGTATCTAACCCGTGTTGTACCTGCCCTGGGAGAGTTTGATGGGACAGTGTAGAGGGAGCTATACTCTGCATCTAACCCCCTGTACCTGCCCTGGGAGTGTTTGATGGGACAGTGTAGAGGGAGCTTTACTCTGAATCTAACCCGTGCTGTACCTGCGCTGGGAGTGTTTGATGGGACAGAGTAGAGGGAGCTTCACTCTGTAGCTAACCCCGTTTACCTGCCCTGGGAGTGTTTGATGGGACAGTGTAGAGGGAGCTATACTCTGTATCTAACCCCCTGTACCTGCCCTGGGAGTGTTTGATGGGACAGTGTAGAGGGAGCTTTTCTCTGTATCTATCCCCCTGTACCTGCCGTGGGAGTGTTTGATGGGACAGTGTAGAGGGAGCTTTACCCTCTATCTAAACCCATGCTGTACCTGCCCTGGGAGTGTTTGATGGGACAGTGTAGAGAGAGCTTTACTCTGTATCTAACCCATGCTGTACCTGCCCTGGGAGTGTTTGATGGGACAGTGTAGAGGTAGCTTTACTCTGTATCTAATCCGTGCTGTACCTGCCCTGGGAGTGTTTGATGGGACAGTGTAGAGGGAGCTTTTCTCTGAATCTAACCCGTGCTGTATCTGCTCTGGGAGTGTTTGATTGGACAGTGTAGAGGGAGCTATACTCTGTATCTTACCCCCTGTACCTGCCCTGGGAGTGTTTGTTGGGACTGTGTAGAGGGAGCTTTACTCTGTATCTATCCCCCTGTACCTGCCCTGGGAGTGTTTGATGGGACAGTGTAGAGGGAACTTTACTCTGTATCTAACCCGTGCTGTACCTGGCCTGGGAGTGTTTGATGGGACAGTGTAGAGGGAGCTTTACTCTGTTTCTAACCCATGCTGTACCTGCCCTGGGAGTGTTTGATGGGACAGTGTAGAGGGAGATTTACTCTGTATCAAACCCCCTGTAACTGCCCTGGGAGTGTTTGATGAGACAGTGTAGAGGGAGCTTAACTCTGTATCAAACCCATGCTGTACCTGCCCTGGGAGTGTTTGAAGGGACGTTGTAGAGGGAGCTTTACTCTGTATCTAACCCGTGTTGTACCTGCCCTGGGAGTGTTTGATGGGACAGTGTAGAGGGAGCTATACTCTGAATCTAACCCTTGCTGTACCTGCGCTGGGAGTGTTTGATGGGACAGAGTAGAGGGAGCTTCACTCTGTAGCTAACCCCGTGTACCTGCCCTGGGAGTGTTTGATGGGACAGTGTAGAGGGAGCTTTACTCTGTATCTAACCCCCTGTTCCTGCCGTGGGAGTGTTTGATGGAACAGTGTAGAGGGAGCTTTACTCTGTATCTAACCCCTGTACCTGTCCTGGGAGTGTTTGATGGGACAGTGTAGAGGGAGCTTTACTCTGTATCTAACCCGTGCTGTACCTGCCCTGGGAGTGTTTGATGGGACAGTGTAGAGGGAGCTTTCCTCTGTATCTAACCCCCTGTACCTGCCCTCGGAGTGTTTGATGGGACAGTGTAGAGGGAGCTTTACTCTGTATCTAACCCCGTGCTCTAGCTGCCCTGGGAGTGTTTGATGGGACAGTGTAGAGGGAGCTTAATTCTGTATCTAACCCCCTGTACCTGCCCTGGGAGTGTTTGATGGGACAGTGTAGAGGGAGCTTTACTCTGTATCTAACCCCGTGCTCTAGCTGCCCTGGGAGTGTTTGATGGGACAGTGTAGAGGGAGCTTAATTCTGTATCTAACCCACTGTACCTGCCCTGGGAGTGTTTGATGAGACAGTGTAGAGGGAGCTTAACTCTGTATCAAACCCATGCTGTACCTGCCCTGGGAGTGTTTGATGGGACATTGTAGAGGGAGCTTTACTCTGTATCTAACCCGTGTTGTACCTGCCCTGGGAGTGATTGATGGGACAGTGTAGAGGGAGCTATACTCTGAATCTAACCCTTGCTGTACCTGCGCTGGGAGTGTTTGATGGGACAGAGTAGAGGGAGCTTCACTCTGTAGCTAACCCTGTGTACCTGCCCTGGGAGTGTTTGATGGGACAGTGTAGAGGGAGCTTTACTCTGTATCTAACCCCCTGTACCTGCCCTGGGAGTGTTTGATGGGACAGTGTAGAGGGAGCTATACTCTGTATCTAACCCCCTGTTCCTGCCGTGGGAGTGTTTGATGGAACAGTGTAGAGGGAGCTTTACTCTGTATCTAACCCCTGTACCTGTCCTGGGAGTGTTTGATGGGACAGTGTAGAGGTAGCTTTACTCTGTATCTAACCCGTGCTGTACCTGCCCTGGGAGTGTTTGATGGGACAGTGTAGAGGGAGCTTTCCTCTGTATCTAACCCCCTGTACCTGCCCTGGGAGTGTTTGATGGGACAGTGTAGAGGGAGCTTTACTCTGTATCTAACCCCGTGCTCTAGCTGCCCTGGGAGTGTTTGATGGGACAGTGTAGAGGGAGCTTAATTCTGTATCTAACCCCCTGTACCTGCCCTGGGAGTGTTTGATGGGACAGTGTAGAGGGAGCTTTACTCTGTATCTAACCCCGTGCTCTAGCTGCCCTGGGAGTGTTTGATGGGACAGTGTAGAGGGAGCTTAATTCTGTATCTAACCCACTGTACCTGCCCTGGGAGTGTTTGATGGGACAGTATAGAGGGAGCTTTACTCTGTATCTAACCCCATGCTGTACCTTACCTGGGAGTGTTTGATGGGACAGTGTAGAGGGAGCTTTACTCTGTATCTAACCCCCTGGACCTGCCGTGGGAGTGTTTGATGGGACAGTGTCGAGGGAGCTTTGCTCTGTATCTAATCCGTGCTGTAGCTGCCCTGAGAGTGTTTGATGGGACAGTGTAGAGGGAGCTTTACTCTGTATCTAACCCCCTGTACCTGCCCTGGGAGTGTTTGATGGGACAGTGTAGAGGGAGCTTTACTCTGTATCTAACCCCCTGTACCTGCCCTGGGAGTGTTTGATGGGACAGTGTAGAGGGAGCTTTACTCTGTATCTAACCCCCTGCACCTGCCCTGGGAGTCTTTGATGGGACAGTGTAGAGGGAGCTTCACTCTATATCTAACCCCCTGTACCTGCCGTGGGACTGTTTGATGGGACAGTGTAGAGGGAGCTTTACTCTGTATCTAAGCCATGCTGTACCTGCCCTGGGGGTGTTTGATGGGACAATGTAGAGGGAGCTTTACTCTGTATCTAACCCGTGCTGTAGTTGACCTGGGAGTGTTTGACGGGACTGTGTAGAGGGAGCTTTACTCTGTATCTAACCCCCTGTACCTGACCTGGGAGTATTTGATGGGACAGTGTAGAGGGAGCTTTACTCTGTATCTAACCCCCTGCACCTGCCCTGGGAGTCTTTGATGGGACAGTGTAGAGGGAGCTTCACTCTGTATCTAACCCCCTGTACCTGTCCTGGGAGTGTTTGATGGGACAGAGTAGAGGGAGCTTTACTCTGTATCTAACCCGTGCTGTACCTGCCCTGGGAGTGTTTGATGGGACAGTGTAGAGGGAGCTTTACTCTGTATCTAACCCATGCTGTACCTGCCCTGGGAGTGTTTGATGGGACAGTGTAGAGGGAGCTTTACTCTGTATCTAACCGCCTGTACCTGCCCTGGGAATGTTTGATGGGACAGTGTCGAGGGAGGTTTTCTCTGTATCTAACCCCCTGTACCTGCCCTGGGAGTGTTTGATGGGACAGTGTAGGGGGAGCTTTACCCTCTATCTAAACCCATGCTGTACCTGCCCTGGGAGTGTTTGATGGGACAGTGTAGAGAGAGCTTTACTCTGTATCTAACCCATGCTGTACCTGCCCTGGGAGTGTTTGATGGGACAGTGTAGAGGTAGCTTTACTCTGTATCTAACCCGTGCTGTACCTGCCCTGGGAGTGTTTGATTGGACAGTGTAGAGGGAGCTTTTCTCTGAATCTAACCCGTGCTGTGTCTGCTCTGGGAGTGTTTGATTGGACAGTGTAGAGGGAGCTTCACTCTGTATCTAACCCCCTGTACCTGCCCTGGGAGTGTTTGATGGGACAGTGTAGAGGGAGCTATACTCTGTATCTTACCCCCTGTACCTGCCCTGGGAGTGTTTGATGGGACTGTGTAGAGGGAGCTTTACTCTGTATCTATCCCCCTGTACCTGCCCTGGGAGTGTTTGATGGGACAGTGTAGAGGGAACTTTACTCTGTATCTAACCCGTGCTGTACCTGGCCTGGGAGTGTTTGATGGGACAGTGTAGAGGGAGCTTTACTCTGTTTCTAACCCATGCTGTACCTGCCCTGGGAGTGTTTGATGGGACAGTGTAGAGGGAGATTTACTCTGTATCAAACCCCCTGTACCTGCCCTGGGAGTGTTTGATGGGACAGTGTAGAGGGAGCTTTACTCTGTATCTAAGCCATGCTGTACCTGCCCTGGGGGTGTTTGATGGGACAATGTAGAGGGAGCTTTACTCTGTATCTAACCCGTGCTGTAGTTGACCTGGGAGTGTTTGACGGGACTGTGTAGAGGGAGCTTTACTCTGTATCTAACCCCCTGTACCTGACCTGGGAGTATTTGATGGGACAGTGTAGAGGGAGCTTTACTCTGTATCTAACCCCCTGCACCTGCCCTGGGAGTCTTTGATGGGACAGTGTAGAGGGAGCTTCACTCTGTATCTAACCCCCTGTACCTGTCCTGGGAGTGTTTGATGGGACAGAGTAGAGGGAGCTTTACTCTGAATCTAACCCGTGCTGTACCTGCGCTGGGAGTGTTTGATGGGACAGAGTAGAGGGAGCTTCACTCTGTAGCTAACCCCGTTTACCTGCCCTGGGAGTGTTTGATGGGACAGTGTAGAGGGAGCTATACTCTGTATCTAACCCCCTGTACCTGCCCTGGGAGTGTTTGATGGGACAGTGTAGAGAGAGCTTTACTCTGTATCTAACCCATGCTGTACCTGCCCTGGGAGTGTTTGATGGGACAGTGTAGAGGTAGCTTTACTCTGTATCTAATCCGTGCTGTACCTGCCCTGGGAGTGTTTGATGGGACAGTGTAGAGGGAGCTTTTCTCTGAATCTAACCCGTGCTGTATCTGCTCTGGGAGTGTTTGATTGGACAGTGTAGAGGGAGCTATACTCTGTATCTTACCCCCTGTACCTGCCCTGGGAGTGTTTGTTGGGACTGTGTAGAGGGAGCTTTACTCTGTATCTATCCCCCTGTACCTGCCCTGGGAGTGTTTGATGGGACAGTGTAGAGGGAACTTTACTCTGTACCTAACCCGTGCTGTACCTGGCCTGGGAGTGTTTGATGGGACAGTGTAGAGGGAGCTTTACTCTGTTTCTAACCCATGCTGTACCTGCCCTGGGAGTGTTTGATGGGACAGTGTAGAGGGAGATTTACTCTGTATCAAACCCCCTGTAACTGCCCTGGGAGTGTTTGATGAGACAGTGTAGAGGGAGCTTAACTCTGTATCAAACCCATGCTGTACCTGCCCTGGGAGTGTTTGAAGGGACGTTGTAGAGGGAGCTTTACTCTGTATCTAACCCGTGTTGTACCTGCCCTGGGAGTGTTTGATGGGACAGTGTAGAGGGAGCTATACTCTGAATCTAACCCTTGCTGTACCTGCGCTGGGAGTGTTTGATGGGACAGAGTAGAGGGAGCTTCACTCTGTAGCTAACCCCGTGTACCTGCCCTGGGAGTGTTTGATGGGACAGTGTAGAGGGAGCTTTACTCTGTATCTAACCCCCTGTTCCTGCCGTGGGAGTGTTTGATGGAACAGTGTAGAGGGAGCTTTACTCTGTATCTAACCCCTGTACCTGTCCTGGGAGTGTTTGATGGGACAGTGTAGAGGGAGCTTTACTCTGTATCTAACCCGTGCTGTACCTGCCCTGGGAGTGTTTGATGGGACAGTGTAGAGGGAGCTTTCCTCTGTATCTAACCCCCTGTACCTGCCCTCGGAGTGTTTGATGGGACAGTGTAGAGGGAGCTTTACTCTGTATCTAACCCCGTGCTCTAGCTGCCCTGGGAGTGTTTGATGGGACAGTGTAGAGGGAGCTTAATTCTGTATCTAACCCCCTGTACCTGCCCTGGGAGTGTTTGATGGGACAGTGTAGAGGGAGCTTTACTCTGTATCTAACCCCGTGCTCTAGCTGCCCTGGGAGTGTTTGATGGGACAGTGTAGAGGGAGCTTAATTCTGTATCTAACCCACTGTACCTGCCCTGGGAGTGTTTGATGAGACAGTGTAGAGGGAGCTTAACTCTGTATCAAACCCATGCTGTACCTGCCCTGGGAGTGTTTGATGGGACATTGTAGAGGGAGCTTTACTCTGTATCTAACCCGTGTTGTACCTGCCCTGGGAGTGATTGATGGGACAGTGTAGAGGGAGCTATACTCTGAATCTAACCCTTGCTGTACCTGCGCTGGGAGTGTTTGATGGGACAGAGTAGAGGGAGCTTCACTCTGTAGCTAACCCCGTGTACCTGCCCTGGGAGTGTTTGATGGGACAGTGTAGAGGGAGCTTTACTCTGTATCTAACCCCCTGTACCTGCCCTGGGAGTGTTTGATGGGACAGTGTAGAGGGAGCTTTACTCTGTATCTAACCCCCTGTTCCTGCCGTGGGAGTGTTTGATGGAACAGTGTAGAGGGAGCTTTACTCTGTATCTAACCCCTGTACCTGTCCTGGGAGTGTTTGATGGGACAGTGTAGAGGTAGCTTTACTCTGTATCTAACCCGTGCTGTACCTGCCCTGGGAGTGTTTGATGGGACAGTGCAGAGGGAGCTTTCCTCTGTATCTAACCCCCTGTACCTGCCCTGGGAGTGTTTGATGGGACAGTGTAGAGGGAGCTTTACTCTGTATCTAACCCCGTGCTCTAGCTGCCCTGGGAGTGTTTGATGGGACAGTGTAGAGGGAGCTTAATTCTGTATCTAACCCCCTGTACCTGCCCTGGGAGTGTTTGATGGGACAGTGTAGAGGGAGCTTTACTCTGTATCTAACCCCGTGCTCTAGCTGCCCTGGGAGTGTTTGATGGGACAGTGTAGAGGGAGCTTAATTCTGTATCTAACCCACTGTACCTGCCCTGGGAGTGTTTGATGGGACAGTATAGAGGGAGCTTTACTCTGTATCTAACCCCATGCTGTACCTTACCAGGGAGTGTTTGATGGGACAGTGTAGAGGGAGCTTTACTCTGTATCTAACCCCCTGGACCTGCCGTGGGAGTGTTTGATGGGACAGTGTCGAGGGAGCTTTGCTCTGTATCTAATCCGTGCTGTAGCTGCCCTGAGAGTGTTTGATGGGACAGTGTAGAGGGAGCTTTACTCTGTATCTAACCCCCTGTACCTGCCCTGGGAGTGTTTGATGGGACAGTGTAGAGGGAGCTTTACTCTGTATCTAACCCCCTGTACCTGCCCTGGGAGTGTTTGATGGGACAGTGTAGAGGGAGCTTTACTCTGTATCTAACCCCCTGTACCTGCCCTAGGAGTCTTTGATGGGACAGTGTAGAGGGAGCTTCACTCTATATCTAACCCCCTGTACCTGCCGTGGGACTGTTTGATGGGACAGTGTAGAGGGAGCTTTACTCTGTATCTAAGCCATGCTGTACCTGCCCTGGGGGTGTTTGATGGGACAATGTAGAGGGAGCTTTACTCTGTATCTAACCCGTGCTGTAGTTGACCTGGGAGTGTTTGACGGGACTGTGTAGAGGGAGCTTTACTCTGTATCTAACCCCCTGTACCTGACCTGGGAGTATTTGATGGGACAGTGTAGAGGGAGCTTTACTCTGTATCTAACCCCCTGCACCTGCCCTGGGAGTCTTTGATGGGACAGTGTAGAGGGAGCTTCACTCTGTATCTAACCCCCTGTACCTGTCCTGGGAGTGTTTGATGGGACAGAGTAGAGGGAGCTTTACTCTGTATCTAACCCGTGCTGTACCTGCCCTGGGAGTGTTTGATGGGACAGTGTAGAGGGAGCTTTACTCTGTATCTAACCCATGCTGTACCTGCCCTGGGAGTGTTTGATGGGACAGTGTAGAGGGAGCTTTACTCTGTATCTAACCGCCTGTACCTGCCCTGGGAGTGTTTGATGGGACAGTGTCGAGGGAGGTTTTCTCTGTATCTAACCCCCTGTACCTGCCCTGGGAGTGTTTGATGGGACAGTGTAGGGGGAGCTTTACCCTCTATCTAAACCCATGCTGTACCTGCCCTGGGAGTGTTTGATGGGACAGTGTAGAGAGAGCTTTACTCTGTATCTAACCCATGCTGTACCTGCCCTGGGAGTGTTTGATGGGACAGTGTAGAGGTAGCTTTACTCTGTATCTAACCCGTGCTGTACCTGCCCTGGGAGTGTTTGATTGGACAGTGTAGAGGGAGCTTTTCTCTGAATCTAACCCGTGCTGTGTCTGCTCTGGGAGTGTTTGATTGGACAGTGTAGAGGGAGCTTCACTCTGTATCTAACCCCCTGTACCTGCCCTGGGAGTGTTTGATGGGACAGTGTAGAGGGAGCTATACTCTGTATCTTACCCCCTGTACCTGCCCTGGGAGTGTTTGATGGGACTGTGTAGAGGGAGCTTTACTCTGTATCTATCCCCCTGTACCTGCCCTGGGAGTGTTTGATGGGACAGTGTAGAGGGAACTTTACTCTGTATCTAACCCGTGCTGTACCTGGCCTGGGAGTGTTTGATGGGACAGTGTAGAGGGAGCTTTACTCTGTTTCTAACCCATGCTGTACCTGCCCTGGGAGTGTTTGATGGGACAGTGTAGAGGGAGATTTACTCTGTATCAAACCCCCTGTAACTGCCCTGGGAGTGTTTGATGGGACAGTGTAGAGGGAGCTTAACTCTGTATCTAACCCATGCTGTACCTGCCCTGGGAGTGTTTGATGGGACATTGTAGAGGGAGCTTTACTCTGTATCTCACCCGTGTTGTACCTGCCCTGGGAGTGTTTGATGGGACAGTGTAGAGGGAGCTACACTCTGCATCTAACCCCCTGTACCTGCCCTGGGAGTGTTTGATGGGACAGTGTAGAGGGAGCTTTACTCTGTATCTAAGCCATGCTGTACCTGCCCTGGGGGTGTTTGATGGGACAATGTAGAGGGAGCTTTACTCTGTATCTAACCCGTGCTGTAGTTGACCTGGGAGTGTTTGACGGGACTGTGTAGAGGGAGCTTTACTCTGTATCTAACCCCCTGTACCTGACCTGGGAGTATTTGATGGGACAGTGTAGAGGGAGCTTTACTCTGTATCTAACCCCCTGCACCTGCCCTGGGAGTCTTTGATGGGACAGTGTAGAGGGAGCTTTACTCTGTATCTCACCCGTGTTGTACCTGCCCTGGGAGTGTTTGATGGGACAGTGTAGAGGGAGCTACACTCTGCATCTAACCCCCTGTACCTGCCCTGGGAGTGTTTGATGGGACAGTGTAGAGGGAGCTTTACTCTGTATCTAAGCCATGCTGTACCTGCCCTGGGGGTGTTTGATGGGACAATGTAGAGGGAGCTTTACTCTGTATCTAACCCGTGCTGTAGTTGACCTGGGAGTGTTTGACGGGACTGTGTAGAGGGAGCTTTACTCTGTATCTAACCCCCTGTACCTGACCTGGGAGTATTTGATGGGACAGTGTAGAGGGAGCTTCACTCTGTATCTAACCCCCTGTACCTGTCCTGGGAGTGTTTGATGGGACAGAGTAGAGGGAGCTTTACTCTGTATCTAACCCGTGCTGTACCTGCCCTGGGAGTGTTTGATGGGACAGTGTAGAGGGAGCTTTACTCTGTATCTAACCCATGCTGTACCTGCCCTGGGAGTGTTTGATGGGACAGTGTAGAGGGAGCTTTACTCTGTATCTAACCGCCTGTACCTGCCCTGGGAGTGTTTGATGGGACAGTGTCGAGGGAGGTTTTCTCTGTATCTAACCCCCTGTACCTGCCCTGGGAGTGTTTGATGGGACAGTGTAGGGGGAGCTTTACCCTCTATCTAAACCCATGCTGTACCTGCCCTGGGAGTGTTTGATGGGACAGTGTAGAGAGAGCTTTACTCATATCTAACCCATGCTGTAGCTGCCCTGGGAGTGTTTGATGGGACAGTGTAGAGGTAGCTTTACTCTGTATCTAACCCGTGCTGTACCTGCCCTGGGAGTGTTTGATTGGACAGTGTAGAGGGAGCTTTTCTCTGAATCTAACCCGTGCTGTGTCTGCTCTGGGAGTGTTTGATTGGACAGTGTAGAGGGAGCTTCACTCTGTATCTAACCCCCTGTACCTGCCCTGGGAGTGTTTGATGGGACAGTGTAGAGGGAGCTATACTCTGTATCTTACCCCCTGTACCTGCCCTGGGAGTGTTTGATGGGACTGTGTAGAGGGAGCTTTACTCTGTATCTATCCCCCTGTACCTGCCCTGGGAGTGTTTGATGGGACAGTGTAGAGGGAACTTTACTCTGTATCTAACCCGTGCTGTACCTGGCCTGGGAGTGTTTGATGGGACAGTGTAGAGGGAGCTTTACTCTGTTTCTAACCCATGCTGTACCTGCCCTGGGAGTGTTTGATGGGACAGTGTAGAGGGAGATTTACTCTGTATCAAACCCCCTGTAACTGCCCTGGGAGTGTTTGATGGGACAGTGTAGAGGGAGCTTAACTCTGTATCTAACCCATGCTGTACCTGCCCTGGGAGTGTTTGATGGGACATTGTAGAGGGAGCTTTACTCTGTATCTCACCCGTGTTGTACCTGCCCTGGGAGTGTTTGATGGGACAGTGTAGAGGGAGCTACACTCTGCATCTAACCCCCTGTACCTGCCCTGGGAGTGTTTGATGGGACAGTGTAGAGGGAGCTTTACTCTGAATCTAACCCGTGCTGTACCTGCGCTGGGAGTGTTTGATGGGACAGAGTAGAGGGAGCTTCACTCTGTAGCTAACCCCGTGTACCTGCCCTGGGAGTGTTTGATGGGACAGTGTAGAGGGAGCTTTTCTCTGTATCTATCCCCCTGTACCTGCCGTGGGAGTGTTTGATGGGACAGTGTAGAGGGAGCTTTACCCTCTATCTAAACCCATGCTGTACCTGCCCTGGGAGTGTTTGATGGGACAGTGTAGAGGTAGCTTTACTCTGTATCTAACCCGTGCTGTACCTGCCCTGGGAGTGTTTGATGGGACAGTGTAGAGGGAGCTTTTCTCCGAATCTAACCCGTGCTGTATCTGCTCTGGGAGTATTTGATGGGACAGTGTAGAGGGAGCTTTACTCTGTATCTAACCCCCTGCACCTGCCCTGGGAGTCTTTGATGGGACAGTGTAGAGGGAGCTTCACTCTGTATCTAACCCCCTGTACCTGTCCTGGGAGTGTTTGATGGGACAGAGTAGAGGGAGCTTTACTCTGTATCTAACCCGTGCTGTACCTGCCCTGGGAGTGTTTGATGGGACAGTGTAGAGGGAGCTTTACTCTGTATCTAACCCATGCTGTACCTGCCCTGGGAGTGTTTGATGGGACAGTGTAGAGGGAGCTTTACTCTGTATCTAACCGCCTGTACCTGCCCTGGGAGTGTTTGATGGGACAGTGTCGAGGGAGGTTTTCTCTGTATCTAATCCCCTGTACCTGCCCTGGGAGTGTTTGATGGGACAGTGTAGGGGGAGCTTTACCCTCTATCTAAACCCATGCTGTACCTGCCCTGGGAGTGTTTGATGGGACAGTGTAGAGAGAGCTTTACTCTGTATCTAACCCATGCTGTACCTGCCCTGGGAGTGTTTGATGGGACAGTGTAGAGGTAGCTTTACTCTGTATCTAACCCGTGCTGTACCTGCCCTGGGAGTGTTTGATGGGACAGTGTAGAGGGAGCTTTTCTCTGAATCTAACCCGTGCTGTATCTGCTCTGGCAGTGTTTGATTGGACAGTGTAGAGGGAGCTTCACTCTGTATCTAACCCCCTGTACCTGCCCTGGGAGTGTTTGATGGGACAGTGTAGAGGGAGCTATACTCTGTATCTTACCCCCTGTACCTGCCCTGGGAGTGTTTGATGGGACTGTGTAGAGGGAGCTTTACTCTGTATCTATCCCCCTGTACCTGCCCTGGGAGTGTTTGATGGGACAGTGTAGAGGGAACTTTACTCTGTATCTAACCCGTGCTGTACCTGGCCTGGGAGTGTTTGATGGGACAGTGTAGAGGGAGCTTTACTCTGTTTCTAACCCATGCTGTACCTGCCCTGGGAGTGTTTGATGGGACAGTGTAGAGGGAGATTTACTCTGTATCAAACCCCCTGTAACTGCCCTGGGAGTGTTTGATGGGACAGTGTAGAGGAAGCTTAACTCTGTATCTAACCCATGCTGTACCTGCCCTGGGAGTGTTTGATGGGACATTGTAGAGGGAGCTTTACTCTGTATCTCACCCGTGTTGTACCTGCCCTGGGAGTGTTTGATGGGACAGTGTAGAGGGAGCTACACTCTGCATCGAACCCCCTGTACCTGCCCTGGGAGTGTTTGATGGGACAGTGTAGAGGGAGCTTTACTCTGAATCTAACCCGTGCTGTACCTGCGCTGGGAGTGTTTGATGGGACAGAGTAGAGGGAGCTTCACTCTGTAGCTAACCCCGTGTACCTGCCCTGGGAGTGTTTGATGGGACAGTGTAGAGGGAGCTATACTCTGTATCTAACCCCCTGTACCTGCCCTGGGAGTGTTTGATGGGACAGTGTAGAGAGAGCTTTACTCTGTATCTAACCCATGCTGTACCTGCCCTGGGAGTGTTTGATGGGACAGTGTAGAGGTAGCTTTACTCTGTATCTAACCCGTGCTGTACCTGCCCTGGGAGTGTTTGATGGGACAGTGTAGAGGGAGCTTTTCTCTGAATCTAACCCGTGCTGTATCTGCTCTGGGAGTGTTTGATTGGACAGTGTAGAGGGAGCTTCACTCTGTATCTAACCCCCTGTACCTGCCCTGGGAGTGTTTGATGGGACAGTGTAGAGGGAGCTATACTCTGTATCTTACCCCCTGTACCTGCCCTGGGAGTGTTTGATGGGACTGTGTAGAGGGAGCTTTACTCTGTATCTATCCCCCTGTACCTGCCCTGGGAGTGTTTGATGGGACAGTGTAGAGGGAACTTTACTCTGTATCTAACCCGTGCTGTACCTGGCCTGGGAGTGTTTGATGGGACAGTGTAGAGGGAGCTTTACCCTCTATCTAAACCCATGCTGTACCTGCCCTGGGAGTGTTTGATGGGACAGTGTAGAGGTAGCTTTACTCTGTATCTAACCCGTGCTGTACCTGCCCTGGGAGTGTTTGATGGGACAGTGTAGAGGGAGCTTTTCTCTGAATCTAACCCGTGCTGTATCTGCTCTGGGAGTGTTTGATTGGACAGTGTAGAGGGAGCTTCACTCTGTATCTAACCCCCTGTACCTGCCCTGGGAGTGTTTGATGGGACAGTGTAGAGGGAGCTATACTCTGTATCTTACCCCCTGTACCTGCCCTGGGAGTGTTTGATGGGACAGTGTAGAGGGAGCTTTACTCTGTATCTATCCCCCTGTACCTGCCCTGGGAGTGTTTGATGGGACAGTGTAGAGGGAACTTTACTCTGAATCTAACCCGTGCTGTACCTGCGCTGGGAGTGTTTGATGGGACAGAGTAGAGGGAGCTTCACTCTGTATCTAACCCCCTGTACCTGCCCTGGGAGTGTTTGATGGGACAGTGTAGAGGGAGCTTTTCTCTGTATCTATCCCCCTGTACCTGCCGTGGGAGTGTTTGATGGGACAGTGTAGAGGGAGCTTTACTCTGTATCTAACCCCCTGTTCCTGTCCTGGGAGTGTTTGATGGGACAGTGTAGAGGGAGCTTGACTCTGTATCCAACCCCCAGTACCTGCCCTGGAAGTGTTTGATGGGACAGTGTAGCGGGAGCTTTACTCTGTATCTAACCCCCTGTACCTGCCCTGGGAGTGTTTGATGGGACAGTGTTGGGAGAGCTTTACTCTGTATCTAACCCCGTGCTGTAGCTGGCCTGGGAGTGTTTGATGGGACTGTGTAGAGGGAGCTTTACTCTGTATCTAACCCCCTGTACCTGCCCTGGGAGTGTTTGATGGGACAGTATAGAGGGAGCTTTACTCTGAATCTAACCCGTGCTGTACCTGCGCTGGGAATGTTTGATGGGACAGAGTAGAGGGAGCTTCACTCTGTATCTAACCCCCTGTACCTGCCCTGGGAGTGTTTGATGGGACAGTGTAGAGGGAGCTTTTCTCTGTATCTATCCCCCTGTACCTGCCGTGGGAGTGTTTGATGGGACAGTGTAGAGGGAGCTTTACTCTGTATCTAACCCCCTGTACCTGCCTGGGAGTGTTTGATGGGACAGTGTAGAGGGAGCTTGACTCTGTATCTAACCCCCAGTACCTGCCCTGGGAGTGTTTGATGGGACAGTGTAGCGGGAGCTTTACTCTGTGTCTAACCCCCTGTACCTGCCCTGGGAGTGTTTGATGGGACAGTGTTGGGAGAGCTTTACTCTGTATCTAACCCCGTGCTGTAGCTGGCCTGGGAGTGTTTGATGGGACTGTGTAGAGGGAGCTTTACTCTGTATCTAACCCCCTGTACCTGCCCTGGGAGTGTTTGATGGGACAGTATAGAGGGATCTTTACTCTGTATCTAACGCCGTGCTGTACCTGCCCTGGGAGTGTTTGATGGGACAGTGTAGAGGGAGCTTTACTCTGTATCTAACGCCCTGTCCCTGCCCTGCGAGTGTTTGATGGGACAGTGTAGAGGGAGCTATACTCTGTATCTAACTCCCTGTACCTGCCCTGGGAGTGTTTGATGGGACAGTGTAGAGGGAGCTATACTCTGTATCTAACCCCCTGTACCTGCCCTGGGAGTGTTTGATGGGACAGTGTAGAGGGAGCTTTACTCTCTATCTAACACCCTGTACCTGCCCTGGGAGTGTTTGATGGGACAGTGTAGAGGGAGCTTTACTCTGTATCTAACCCCGTGCTGTCCCTGCCCTGGGAGTGTTTGATGGGGCAGTGTAGAGGGAGCTTTACTCTGTATCTAACCCCCTGTACTTGCCATGGGAGTGTTTGATGGAACAGTGTAGAGGGAGCTTTACTCTGTATCTAACCCCCTGTACCTGTCCTGGGAGTGTTTGATGGGACAGTGTAGAGGTAGCTTTACTCTGTATCTAACCCGTGCTGTACCTGCCCTGGGAGTGTTTGATGGGACAGTGTAGAGGGAGCTATACTCTGTATCTAACCCATGCTGTACCTGCCCTGGGAGTGTTTGATGGGACATTGTAGAGGGAGCTTTACTCTGTATCTAACCCGTGTTGTACCTGCCCTGGGAGTGTTTGATGGGACAGTGTAGAGGGAGCTATACTCTGCATCTAACCCCCTGTACCTGCCCTGGGAGTGTTTGATGGGACAGTGTAGAGGGAGCTTTACTCTGAATCTCACCCGTGCTGTACCTGCGCTGGGAGTGTTTGATCGGACAGTGTAGAGGGAGCTTCACTCTGTAGCTAACCCCGTGTACCTGCCCTGGGAGTGTTTGATGGGACAGTGTAGAGGGAGCTATACTCTGTATCTAACCCCCTGTACCTGCCCTGGGAGTGTTTGATGGGACAGTGTAGAGTGAGCTTTTCTCTGTATCTATCCCCCTGTACCTGCCGTGGGAGTGTTTGATGGGACAGTGTAGAGGGAGCTTTACTCTGTATCTAACCCCCTGTACCTGTCCTGGGAGTGTTTGATGGGACAGTGTAGAGGGAGCTTTACTCTGTATCTAACCTGTGTTGTACCTGCCCTGGGAGTGTTTGATGGGACAGTGTAGAGGGAGCTATACTCTGCATCTAACCCCCTGTACCTGCCCTGGGAGTGTTTGATGGGACAGTGTAGAGGGAGCTTTACTCTGAATCTCACCCGTGCTGTACCTGCGCTGGGAGTGTTTGATCGGACAGTGTAGAGGGAGCTTCACTCTGTAGCTAACCCCGTGTACCTGCCCTGGGAGTGTGTGATGGGACAGTGTAGAGGGAGCTTTACTCTGTATCTAACCCCCTGTACCTGTCCTGGGAGTGTTTGATGGGACAGTGTAGAGGGAGCTTGACACTGTATCTAACCCCCAGTACCTGCCCTGGGAGTGTTTGATGGGACAGTGTAGAGGGAGCTTTACTCTGTATCTCACCCCCAGTACCTGCCCTGGGAGTGTTTGATGGGACAGTGTAGCGGGAGCTTTACTCTGTGTCTAACCCCCTGTACCTGCCCTGGGAGTGTTTGATGGGACAGTGTTGGGAGAGCTTTACTCTGTATCTAACCCCGTGCTGTAGCTGGCCTGGGGGTGTTTGATGGGACTGTGTAGAGGGAGCTTTACTCTGTATCTAACCCCCTGTACCTGCCCTGGGAGTGTTTGATGGGACAGTATAGAGGGACCTTTACTCTGTATCTAACGCCGTGCTGTACCTGCCCTGGGAGTGTTTGATGGGACAGTGTAGAGGGAGCTTTATTCTGTATCTAACGCCCTGTCCCTGCCCTGCGAGTGTTTGATGGGACAGTGTAGAGGGAGCTATACTCTGTATCTAACTCCCTGTACCTGCCCTGGGAGTGTTTGATGGGACAGTGTAGAGGGAGCTATACTCTGTATCTAACCCCCTGTACCTGCCCTGGGAGTGTTTGATGGGACAGTGTAGAGGGAGCTTTACTCTCTATCTAACACCCTGTACCTGCCCTGGGAGTGTTTGATGGGACAGTGTAGAGGGAGCTTTACTCTGTATCTAACCCCGTGCTGTCCCTGCCCTGGGAGTGTTTGATGGGGCAGTGTAGAGGGAGCTTTACTCTGTATCTAACCCCCTGTACTTGCCATGGGAGTGTTTGATGGAACAGTGTCGAGGGAGCTTTACTCTGTATCTAACCCCCTGTACCTGTCCTGGGAGTGTTTGATGGGACAGTGTAGAGGTAGCTTTACTCTGTATCTAACCCGTGCTGTACCTGCCCTGGGAGTGTTTGATGGGACAGTGTAGAGGGAGCTATACTCTGTATCTAACCCATGCTGTACCTGCCCTGGGAGTGTTTGATGGGACATTGTAGAGGGAGCTTTACTCTGTATCTAACCCGTGTTGTACCTGCCCTGGGAGTGTTTGATGGGACAGTGTAGAGGGAGCTATACTCTGCATCTAACCCCCTGTACCTGCCCTGGGAGTGTTTGATGGGACAGTGTAGAGGGAGCTTTACTCTGAATCTCACCCGTGCTGTACCTGCGCTGGGAGTGTTTGATCGGACAGTGTAGAGGGAGCTTCACTCTGTAGCTAACCCCGTGTACCTGCCCTGGGAGTGTTTGATGGGACAGTGTAGAGGGAGCTATACTCTGTATCTAACCCCCTGTACCTGCCCTGGGAGTGTTTGATGGGACAGTGTAGAGTGAGCTTTTCTCTGTATCTATCCCCCTGTACCTGCCGTGGGAGTGTTTGATGGGACAGTGTAGAGGGAGCTTTACTCTGTATCTAACCCCCTGTACCTGTCCTGGGAGTGTTTGATGGGACAGTGTAGAGGGAGCTTTACTCTGTATCAAACCCGTGTTGTACCTGCCCTGGGAGTGTTTGATGGGACAGTGTAGAGGGAGCTATACTCTGCATCTAACCCCCTGTACCTGCCCTGGGAGTGTTTGATGGGACAGTGTAGAGGGAGCTTTACTCTGAATCTCACCCGTGCTGTACCTGCGCTGGGAGTGTTTGATCGGACAGTGTAGAGGGAGCTTCACTCTGTAGCTAACCCCGTGTACCTGCCCTGGGAGTGTGTGATGGGACAGTGTAGAGGGAGCTTTACTCTGTATCTAACCCCCTGTACCTGTCCTGGGAGTGTTTGATGGGACAGTGTAGAGGGAGCTTGACACTGTATCTAACCCCCAGTACCTGCCCTGGGAGTGTTTGATGGGACAGTGTAGAGGGAGCTTTACTCTGTATCTCACCCCCTGTACCTGCCCTGGGAGTGTTTGATGGGACAGTGTAGAGGGAGCTTTACTCTGTATCTAACCCCCTTTACCTGTCCTGGGAGTGTTTGATGGGACAGTGTAGAGGGAGCTTGACACTGTATCTAACCCCCAGTACCTGCCCTGGGAGTGTTTGATGGGACAGTGTAGAGGGAGCTTTACTCTGTATCTAACCCCCTGTACCTGCCCTGGGAGTGTTTGATGGGACATTGTAGAGGGAGCTTTACTCTGTATCTAACCCGTGCTGTATCTGCCCTGGGAGTGTTTGATGGGACAGTGCAGAGGGAGCTTTACTCTGTATCTAACCCCCTGTAACTGCCCTGGGAGTGTTTGATGGGACAGTGTAGAGGGAGCTTCACTCTGTATCTAACTCCCTGTACCTGCCCTGGGAGTGTTTGATGGGACAGTGTAGAGGGAGCTTCACTCTGTATCTAACTCCCTGTACCTGCCCTGGGAGTGTTTGATGGGACAGTGTAGAGGGAGCTATACTCTGTATCTAACCCCCTGTACCTGCCCTGGGAGTGTTTGATGGGACAGTGTAGAGGGAGCTTTACTCTGTATCTAACCCCGTGCTGTACCTGCCCTGGGAGTGTTTGATGGGGCAGTGTAGAGGGAGCTTTACTCTGTATCTAACCCCCTGTACCTGCCGTGGGAGTGTTTGATGGAACAGTGTAGAGGGAGCTTTACTCTGTATCTAACCCCCTGTACCTGTCCTGGGAGTGTTTGATGGGACAGTGTAGAGGTCGCTTTACTCTGTATCTAACCCGTGCTGTACCTGCCCTGGGAGCGTTTGATGGGACAGTGTAGAGGGAGCTTTACTCTGTATCTAACCCCGTGCTCTAGCTGCCCTGGGAGTGTTTGATGGGACAGTGTAGAGGGAGCTTAATTCTGTATCTAACCCCCTGTACCTGCCCTGGGAGTGTTTGATGGGACAGTATAGAGGGAGCTTTACTCTGTATCTAACCCCATGCTGTACCTTACCTGGGAGTGTTTGATGGGACAGTGTAGAGGGAGCTTTACTCTGCATCTAACCCGTGCTGTATCTGCCCTGGGAGTGTTTGATGGGACAGTGCAGAGGGAGCTTTACTCTGTATCTAACCCATTGTATCTGCCCTGGGAGTGTATGATGGGACAGTGTAGAGGGAACTTTACTCTGTATCTAACCCCCTGTACGTGCCCTGGGAGTGTTTGATGGGACAGTGTAGAGGGAGCTTTACTCTGTATCTAACCCCCTGTACCTGCCCTGGGCGTGTTTGATGGGACAGTGTAGAGGGAACTTTACTCTGGATCTAACCCCCTGTACCTGCCCTGGGAGTGTTTGATGGGACAGTGTAGATGGAGCTTTACACTGTATCTAACCCCCTGCACCTGCCCTGGGAGTCTTTGATGGGACAGTGTAGAGGGAATTTTACTCTGTATCTAACCCCCTGTACCTGCCCTGGGAGTGTTTGATGGGACAGTGTAGAGGGAGCTGTACTCTGTATCTAACCCCCTGCACCTGCCCTGGGAGTGTTTGATGGGACAGTGTAGAGGGAGCTTTACTCTGTATCTAACCCATGCTGTCCCTGCCCTGGGGATGTTTGATGGGACAATGTCGAGGGAGCTTTACTCTGTATCTAACCCGTGCTGTAGCTGACCTGGGAGTGTTTGACGGGACTGTGTAGAGGGAGCTTTACTCTGTATCTAACCCCCTGTACCTGACCTGGGAGTGTTTGATGGGACAGTGTAGAGGGAGCTTTACTCTGTATCTAACCCCCTGCACCTGCCCTGGGAGTCTTTGATGGGACAGTGTAGAGGGAGCTTCACTCTGTATCTAACCCCCTGTACCTGTACTGGGAGTGTTTGATGGGACAGAGTAGAGGGAGCTTTACTCTGTATCTAACCCGTGCTGTACCTGCCCTGGGAGTGTTTGATGGGACAGTGTAGAGGGAGCTTTACTCTGTATCGAACCCATGCTGTACCTGCCCTGGGAGTGTTTGATGGGACAGTGTAGAGGGAGCTTTACTCTGTATCTAACCGCCTGTACCTGCCCTGGGAGTGTTTGATGGGACAGTGTAGAGGGAGGTTTACTCTGTATCTAACCCCCTGTACCTGCCCTGGGAGTGTTTGATGGGACAGTGTAGGGGGAGCTTTACCCTCTATCTAAACCCATGCTGTACCTGCCCTGGGAGTGTTTGATGGGACAGTGTAGAGAGAGCTTTACTCTGTATCTTACCCATGCTGCATCTGCCCTGGGAGTGTTTGATGGGACAGTGTAGAGGGAGCTTTACTCTGTATCTAACCCGTGCTGTACCTGCCCTGGGAGTGTTTGATGGGACAGTGTAGAGGGAGCTTTTCTCTGAATCTAACCCGTGCTGGACCTGCTCTGGGAGCGTTTGATTGGACAGTGTAGAGGGAGCTTCACTCTGTATCTAACCCCCTGTACCTGCCCTGGGAGTGTTTGATGCGACAGTGTAGAGGGAGCTATACTCTGTATCTTACCCCCTGTACCTGCCCTGGGAGTGTTTGATGGGACTGTGTAGAGGGAGCTTTACTCTGTATCTATCCCCCTATACCTGCCCTGGGAGTGTTTGATGGGACAGTGTAGAGGGAACTTTACTCTGTATCTAACCCCGTGCTGTACCTGCCCTGGGAATGTTTGATGGGACAGTGTAGAGGGAGCTTTACTCTGTATCTAACCCATGCTGTACCTGCCCTGGGAGTGTTTGATGGGACTGTGTAGAGGGAGCTTTACTCTGTATCTAACCCCCTGTACCTGCCCTGGGAGTGTTTGATGGGACAGTGTCGAGGGAGATTTACTCTGTATCAAACCCCCTGTAACTGCTCTGGGAGTGTTTGATGGGACAGTGTAGAGGGAGCTTAACTCTGTATCTAACCCATGCTGTACCTGCCCTGGGAGTGTTTGATGGGACATTGTAGAGGGAGCTTTACTCTGCATCTAACCCGTGTTGCACCTGCCCTGGGAGTGTTTGATGGGACAGTGTAGAGGGAGCTTTACTCTGAATCTCACCCGTGCTGTACCTGCCCTGGGAGTGTTTGATCGGACAGTGTAGAGGGAGCTTCACTCTGTAGCTAACCCCGTGTACCTGCCCTGGGAGTGTTTGATGGGACAGTGTAGAGGGAGCTATACTCTGTATCTAACCCCCTGTACCTGCCCTGGGAGTGTTTGATGGGACAGTGTAGAGGGAGCATTTCTCTGTATCTATCCCCCTGTACCTGCCGTGGGAGTGTTTGATGGGACAGTGTAGAGGGAGCTTTTCTCTGTATCTAACCCCCTGTACCTGTCCTGGGAGTGTTTGATGGGACAGTGTAGAGGGAGCTTGACACTGTATCTAACCCCCAGTACCTGCCCTGGCAGTGTTTGATGGGACAGTGTAGAGGGAGCTTTACTCTGTATCTAAACCCCTGTACCTGCCCTGGGAGTGTTTGATGGGACAGTGTAGAGAGAGCTTTACTCTGTATCTAACCCCGTGCTGTAGCTGGCCTGGGAGTGTTTGATGGGACAGTGTATATGGAGCTTTACTCTGTATCTAACCCCCTGTACCTGCCCTGGGAGTGTTTGATGGGACAGTATAGAGGGACCTTTACTCTGTATCTAACCCCGTGCTGTACCTGCCCAAGGAGTGTTTCATGGGACATTGTAGAGGGAGCTTTACTCTGTATCTAACCCGTGCTGTATCTGCCCTGGGAGTGTTTGATGGGACAGGACAGAGGGAGCTTCACTCTGTATCTAACCCCCTGTACCTGCCCTGGGAGTGTTTGATGGGACAGTGTAGAGGCAGCTTTACTCTGTATCTAACCCGTGCTGTACCTGCCCTGGGAGTGTTTGATGGGACAGTGTAGAGGGAGCTTTACTCTGTATCTAACGCCCTGTCCCTGCCCTGCGAGTGTTTGATGGGACAGTGTAGAGGGAGCTATACTCTGTATCTAACCCCCTGTACCTGCCCTGGGAGTGTTTGATGGGACAGTGTAGAGGGAGCTTTACTCTGTATCTAACGCCCTGTCCCTGCCCTGGGAGTGTTTGATGGGACACTGTAGAGGGAGCTTTACTCTGTATCTAACGCCCTGTCCCTGCCCTGCGATTGTTTGATGGGACAGTGTAGAGGGAGCTTCACTCTGTATCTAACTCCCTGAACCTGCCCTGGGAGTGTTTGATGGGACAGTGTAGAGGGAGCTATACTCTGTATCTAACCCCCTGTACCTGCCCTGGGAGTGTTTGATGGGACAGTGTAGAGGGAGCTTTACTCTCTATCTAACACCCTGTACCTGCCCTGGGAGTGTTTGATGGGACAGTGTAGAGGGAGCTTTACTCTGTATCCAACCCCGTGCTGTACCTGCCCTGGGAGTGTTTGATGGGGCAGTGTAGAGGGAGCTTTACTCTGTATCTAACCCCCTGTACCTGCCGTGGGAGTGTTTGATGGAACAGTGTAGAGGGAGCTTTACTCTGTATCTAACCCCCTGTACCTGTCCTGGGAGTGTTTGATGGGACAGTGTAGAGGTAGCTTTACTCTGTATCTATCCCGTGCTGTACCTGCCCGGGGAGTGTTTGATGGGACAGTGTAGAGGGAGCTTTACTCTGTATCTAACCCCCTGTACCTGCCCTGGGAGTGTTTGATGGGACAGTGTCGAGGGAGCTTTACTCTGTATCTAACCCCGTGCTCTAGCTGCCCTGGGAGTGTTTGATGGGACAGTGTAGAGGGAGCTTAATTCTGTATCTAACCCCCTGTACCTGCCCTGGGAGTGTTTGATGGGACAGTATAGAGGGAGCTTTACTCTGTATCTAACCCGTGCTGTACCTGCCCTGGGAGTGTTTGATGGAACAGTGTGGAGGGAGCTTTACTCTGTATCTAACCCGTGCTGTAGCTGCCCTGGGAGTGTTTGATTGGACAGTGCAGAGGGAGCTTTACTCTGTATCTAACCCCCTGTACCTGCCCTGGGAGTGTTTGATGGGACAGTGTAGAGGGAGCTTTACTCTGTATCTAACCCCCTGTACATGCCCTGGGAGTGTATGATGGGACTGTGTAGAGGGAGCTTTACTGTGTATCTAACCCCCTGTACCTGCCCTGAGAGTGTTTGATGGGACAGTGTAGAGGGAGCTTTACTCTGTATCTAACCCGCTGCACCTGCCCTGGGAGTGTTTGATGGGACAGTGTAGAAGGAGCTTAACTGTGTATCTAACCCCCTGTACCTGTCCTGGGAGTGTTTGATGGGACTGTGTAGAGGGAGCTTTACTCTGTATCTAACCCCTTGTACATGCCCTGGGAGTGTTTGATGGGACAGTATAGAGGGAGCTTTACTCTGTATCTAACCCGTGCTGCACCTGCCCTGGGAGTGTTTGATGGGACAGTGTAGAGGGAGCTTTACTCTGTATCTAACCCATGCTGTACCTGCCCTGGGAGTGTTTGATGGGACAGTGTAGAGTGAGCTTTACTCTGTATCTAACCCCCTGTACCTGCCCTTCGAGTGTTTGATGGGACAGTGTAGAGGGAGCTTTACTCTGTATCTAACCCCCTGTACCTGCCCTGGGAGTGTTTGTTGGGACAGTGTAGAGGGAGCTTTACCCTGTATCTAAACCCATGCTGTACCTGCCCTGGGAGTATTTGATGGGACTGTGTAGAGGGAGCTTTACTCTGTATCTAACCCCCAGTGCCTGCCCTGGGAGTGTTTGATGGGACAGGACAGAGGGACCTTTACTCTGTATCTAACCCCGTGCTGTACCTGCCCTGGGAGTGTTTGATGGGACAGTGTGGAGGGAGCTTTACTCAGTATCTAACCCGTGCTGTATCTGCCCTGGAAGTGTTTGATGGGACAGTGCAGAGGGAGCTTTACTCTGTATCTAACGCCCTGTCCCTGCCCTGCGAGTGTTTGATGGGACAGTGTAGAGGGAGCTTTACTCTGTATCTAACCCCCTGTACCTGCCCTTTGAGTGTTTGATGGGACAGTGTAGAGGGAGCTTTACTCTGAATCTAACCCGTGCTGTACCTGCCCTGGGAGTGTTTGATGGGACAGTGTAGAGGGAGCTTCACTCTGTATCTAACTCCCTGTACCTGCCCTGGGAGTGTTTGATGGGACAGTGTAGAGGGAGCTATACTCTGTATCTAACCCCGTGCTGTACCTGCCCTGGGAGTGTTTGATGGGGCAGTGTAGAGGGAACTTTACTCTGTATCTAACACCCTGTACCTGCCCTGAGAGTGTTTGATGGGACAGTGTAGAGGGAACTTTACTCTGTATCTAACCCCCTGTACGCGCCCTGGGAGTGTTTGATGGGACAGTGTAGAGGGAGCTTTACTCTGTATCTAACCCCCTGTACCTGCCCTGGGAGTGTTTGATGGGACAGTGTAGAGGGAACTTTACTCTGGATCTAACCCCCTGTACCTGCCCTGGGAGTGTTTGATGGGACAGAGTAGAGGGAGCTTTACTCTGTATCTAACCCCCTGCACCTGCCCTAGGAGTCTTTGATGGGACAGTGTAGAGGGAACTTTACTCTGTATCTAACCCCATGCTGTACCTGCCGTGGGAGTGTTTGATGGGACAGTGTAGAGGGAGCTTTACTCTGTATCTAACCCATGCTGTCCCTGCCCTGGGGATGTTTGATGGGACAATGTCGAGGGAGCTTTACTCTGTATCTAACCCGTGCTGTAGCTGACCTGGGAGTGTTTGACGGGACTGTGCAGAGGGAGCTTTACTCTGTATCTAACCCCCTGTACCTGACCTGGGAGTGTTTGATGGGACAGTGTAGAGGGAGCTTTACTCTGTATCTAACCCCCTGCACCTGCCCTGGGAGTCTTTGATGGGACAGTGTAGAGGGAGCTTCACTCTGTATCTAACGCCCTGTACCTGTCCTGGGAGTGTTTGATGGGACAGTGTAGAGGGAGCTTTACTCTGTATCTAACCCGTGTTGTACCTGCCCTGGGAGTGTTTGATGGGACAGTGTAGAGGGAGCTATACTCTGCATCTAACCCCCTGTACCTGCCCTGGGAGTGTTTGATGGGACAGTGTAGAGGGAGCTTTACTCTGAATCTCACCCGTGCTGTACCTGCGCTGGGAGTGTTTGATCGGACAGTGTAGAGGGAGCTTCACTCTGTAGCTAACCCCGTGTACCTGCCCTGGGAGTGTGTGATGGGACAGTGTAGAGGGAGCTTTACTCTGTATCTAACCCCCTGTACCTGTCCTGGGAGTGTTTGATGGGACAGTGTAGAGGGAGCTTGACACTGTATCTAACCCCCAGTACCTGCCCTGGGAGTGTTTGATGGGACAGTGTAGAGGGAGCTTTACTCTGTATCTCACCCCCTGTACCTGCCCTGGGAGTGTTTGATGGGACAGTGTAGAGGGAGCTTTACTCTGTATCTAACCCCCTTTACCTGTCCTGGGAGTGTTTGATGGGACAGTGTAGAGGGAGCTTGACACTGTATCTAACCCCCAGTACCTGCCCTGGGAGTGTTTGATGGGACAGTGTAGAGGGAGCTTTACTCTGTATCTAACCCCCTGTACCTGCCCTGGGAGTGTTTGATGGGACATTGTAGAGGGAGCTTTACTCTGTATCTAACCCGTGCTGTATCTGCCCTGGGAGTGTTTGATGGGACAGTGCAGAGGGAGCTTTACTCTGTATCTAACCCCCTGTACCTGCCCTGGGAGTGTTTGATGGGACAGTGTAGAGGGAGCTTCACTCTGTATCTAACTCCCTGTACCTGCCCTGGGAGTGTTTGATGGGACAGTGTAGAGGGAGCTTCACTCTGTATCTAACTCCCTGTACCTGCCCTGGGAATGTTTGATGGGACAGTGTAGAGGGAGCTATACTCTGTATCTAACCCCCTGTACCTGCCCTGGGAGTGTTTGATGGGACAGTGTAGAGGGAGCTTTACTCTGTATCTAACCCCGTGCTGTACCTGCCCTGGGAGTGTTTGATGGGGCAGTGTAGAGGGAGCTTTACTCTGTATCTAACCCCCTGTACCTGCCGTGGGAGTGTTTGATGGAACAGTGTAGAGGGAGCTTTACTCTGTATCTAACCCCCTGTACCTGTCCTGGGAGTGTTTGATGGGACAGTGTAGAGGTCGCTTTACTCTGTATCTAACCCGTGCTGTACCTGCCCTGGGAGCGTTTGATGGGACAGTGTAGAGGGAGCTTTACTCTGTATCTAACCCCGTGCTCTAGCTGCCCTGGGAGTGTTTGATGGGACAGTGTAGAGGGAGCTTAATTCTGTATCTAACCCCCTGTACCTGCCCTGGGAGTGTTTGATGGGACAGTATAGAGGGAGCTTTACTCTGTATCTAACCCCATGCTGTACCTTACCTGGGAGTGTTTGATGGGACAGTGTAGAGGGAGCTTTACTCTGCATCTAACCCGTGCTGTATCTGCCCTGGGAGTGTTTGATGGGACAGTGCAGAGGGTGCTTTACTCTGTATCTAACCCATTGTATCTGCCCTGGGAGTGTATGATGGAACAGTGTAGAGGGAGCTTTACTCTGTATCTATCCCCGTGCTGTACCTGCCCTGGGAGTGTATGATGGGACAGTGTAGAGGGAACTTTACTCTGTATCTAACCCCCTGTACGTGCCCTGGGAGTGTTTGATGGGACAGTGTAGAGGGAGCTTTACTCTGTATCTAACCCCCTGTACCTGCCCTGGGAGTGTTTGATGGGACAGTGTAGAGGGAACTTTACTCTGGATCTAACCCCCTGTACCTGCCCTGGGAGTGTTTGATGGGACAGTGTAGATGGAGCTTTACACTGTATCGAACCCCCTGCACCTGCCCTGGGAGTCTTTGATGGGACAGTGTAGAGGGAATTTTACTCTGTATCTAACCCCCTGTACCTGCCCTGGGAGTGTTTGATGGGACAGTGTAGAGGGAGCTTTACTCTGTATCTAACCCCCTGCACCTGCCCTGGGAGTGTTTGATGGGACAGTGTAGAGGGAGCTTTACTCTGTATCTAACCCATGCTGTCCCTGCCCTGGGGATGTTTGATGGGACAGTGTAGAGGGAGCTTTACTCTGTATCGAACCCATGCTGTACCTGCCCTGGGAGTGTTTGATGGGACAGTGTAGAGGGAGCTTTACTCTGTATCTAACCGCCTGTACCTGCCCTGGGAGTGTTTGATGGGACAGTGTAGAGGGAGGTTTACTCTGTATCTAACCCCCTGTACCTGCCCTGGGAGTGTTTGATGGGACAGTGTAGGGGGAGCTTTACCCTCTATCTAAACCCATGCTGTACCTGCCCTGGGAGTGTTTGATGGGACAGTGTAGAGAGAGCTTTACTCTGTATCTTACCCATGCTGCATCTGCCCTGGGAGTGTTTGATGGGACAGTGTAGAGGGAGCTTTACTCTGTATCTAACCCGTGCTGTACCTGCCCTGGGAGTGTTTGATGGGACAGTGTAGAGGGAGCTTTTCTCTGAATCTAACCCGTGCTGGACCTGCTCTGGGAGTGTTTGATGGGACAGTGTAGAGGGAGCTTCACTCTATATCTAACCCCCTGTACCTGCCCTGGAAGTGTTTGATGGGACAGTGTAGAGGGAGCTTTAATCTGTATCTAACTCCCTGTACCTGTCCTGGGAGTGTTTGATGGGACAGTGTAGAGGCAGCTTTACTCTGTATCTAACCCCCTGTACCTGCCCTGGGAGTGTTTGATGGGACAGTGTAGAGCGAGCTTTACTCTGTATCTAACCCGTGCTGTACCTGCCCTGGGAGTGTTTGATGGGACAGTGTAGAGGGAGCTTTACTCTGTATCAAACCCATGCTGTACCTGCCCTGGGAGTGTTTGATGGGACAGTGCAGAGGGAGCTTTACTCTGTATCTAACCCCCTGTACCTGCCCTGGGAGTGTTTGATGGGACAGTGCAGACGGAGCTTTACCCTGTATCGAAACCCATGCTGTACCTGCCCTGGGAGTGTTTGATGGGACTGTGTACAGGGAGCTTTACTCTGTATCTAACCCCCTGTACCTGGCCTGGGAGTGTTTGATGGGACAGTGTAGAGAGAGCTTTACTCTGTATCTAACCCCGTGCTGTAGCTGGATTGGGAGTGTTTGATGGGACTGTGTAGAGGGAGCTTTACTCTGTATCTAACCCCCTGTACCTGCCCTGGGAGTGTTTGATGGGACAGTATAGAGGGACCTTTACTCTGTATCTAACCCCCTGTACCTGCCCAAGGAGTGTTTCATGGGACATTGCAGAGGGAGCTTTACTCTGTATCTAAATCCATGCTGTACCTGCTCTGGGAGTGTTTGATGGGACAGTGCAGAGGGAGCTTTACTCTGTATCTAACCCCCTGTACCTGCCCTGGGAGTGTTTGATGGGACAGTGTAGAGGGAGCTTTACCCTGTATCTAAACCCATGCTGTACCTGCCCTGGGAGTGTTTGATGGGACTGTGTACAGGGAGCTTTACTCTGTATCTAACCCCCTGTACCTGCCCTGGGAGTGTTTGATGGGATAGTGTAGAGGGACCTTTACTCTTTATCTAACCCGTGCTGTACCTGCCCAAGGAGTGTTTGATGGGACAGTGTGGAGGGAGCTTTACTCTGTATCTAACCCGTGCTGTATCTGCCCTGGGAGTGTTTGATGGGACTGTGTAGAGGGAGCTTTACTCTGTATCTAACCCCCTGCACCTGCCCTGGAAGTTTTTGATGGGACAGTGTAGAGGGAGCTTTACTCTGTATCTAACTCCCTGTACCTGTCATGGGAGTGTTTGATGGGACAGTGTAGAGGATGCTTTACTCTGTATCTAACCCCGTGCTGTTGCTGCCCTGGGAGTGTTTGATGGGACTGTTTAGAGGGAACTTTACTCTGTATCTAACCCCCTGTACCTGCCCTGGGAGTGTTTGATGGGACAGTGTAGAGGGAGCTTTAAGCTGTATCTAACTCCCTGTACCTGTCCTGGGAGCGTTTGATGGGACAGTGTAGAGGCAGCTTTAGTCTGTATCTAACCCCCTGTACCTGCCCTGGGAGTGTTTGATGGGACAGTGTAGAGGGAGCTTTACTCTGTATCTAACCCGTGCTGTACCTGCCCTGGGAGTGTTTGATGGGACAGTGTAGAGGGAGCTTTACTCTGTATCAAACCCATGCTGTACCTGCCCTGGGAGTGTTTGATGGGACTGTCTACAGGGAGCTTTACTCTGTATCTAACCCCCTGTACCTGCCCTGGGAGTGTTTGATGGGACAGTGTAGAGAGAGCTTTACTCTGTATCTAACCCCGTGCTGTAGCTGGCCTGGGAGTGTTTGATGGGACTGTGTAGAGGGAGCTTTACTCTGTATCTACCCCCCTGTACCTGCCCTGGGAGAGTTTGATGGGACAGTATAGAGGGACCTTTACTCTGTATCTAACCCCGTGCTGTACCTGCCCAAGGAGTGTTTCATGGGACATTGTAGAGGGAGCTTTACTCTGTATCTAACCCGTGCTGTATCTGCCCTGGGAGTGTTTGATGGGACAGTGTAGAGGGAGCTTTACTCTGTATCAAACCCCCTGTACCTGCCCTGGGAGTGTTTGATGGGACTGTGTAGAGGGAGCTTTACTCTGTATCTAACCCCCTGTACATGCCCTGGGAGTGTTTGATGGGACAGTATAGAGGGAGCTTTACTCAGTATCTAACCCGTGCTGCACCTGCCCTGGGAGTGTTTGATGGGACAGGACAGAGGGACCTTTACTCTGTATCTAACCCCGTGCTGTACCTGCCCTGGGAGTGTTTGATGGGACAGTGTGGAGGGAGCTTTACTCAGTATCTAACCCGTGCTGTATCTGCCCTGGAAGTGTTTGATGGGACAGTGCAGAGGGAGCTTTACTCTGTATCTAACCCCCTGTACCTGCCCTGGGAGTGTTTGATGGAACAGTGTAGAGGGCATTTACTCTGTATCTAACCCGTGCTGTACCTGCCCTGGGAGTGTTTGATGGGACTGTTAAGAGGGAGCTTTACTCTGTATCTAACCCCCTGTACCTGCCCTGGAAGTGTTTGATGGGACAGTGTAGAGGGAGCTTTAATCTGTATCTAACTCCCTGTACCTGTCCTGGGAGTGTTTGATGGGACAGTGTAGAGGCAGCTTTACTCTGTATCTAACCCCCTGTACCTGCCCTGGGAGTGTTTGATGGGACAGTGTAGAGCGAGCTTTACTCTGTATCTAACCCGTGCTGTACCTGCCCTGGGAGTGTTTGATGGGACAGTGTGGAGGGAGCTTTACTCTGTATCAAACCCATGCTGTACCTGCCCTGGGAGTGTTTGATGGGACTGTGTACAGGGAGCTTTACTCTGTATCTAACCCCCTGTACCTGCCCTGGGAGTGTTTGATGGGACAGTGTAGAGAGAGCTTTACTCTGTATCTAACCCCGTGCTGTAGCTGGCCTGGGAGTGTTTGATGGGACTGTGTAGAGGGAGCTTTACTCTGTATCTAACCCCCTGTACCTTCCGTGGGAGTGTTTGATGGAACAGTGTAGAGGGAGCTTTACTCTATATCTAACCCCCTGTACCTGTCCTGGGAGTGTTTGATGGGACAGTGCAGAGGGAGCTTTACTCTGTATCTAACCCCCTGTACCTGTCCTGGGAGTGTTTGATGGGACAGTGTAGAGGGAGCTTTACTCTGTATCTAACCCCCTGTACCTGCCGTGGGAGTGTTTGATGGAACAGTGTAGAGGGAGCTTTACTCTGTATCTAACCCCCTGTACCTGTCCTGGGAGTGTTTGATGGGACAGTGTAGAGGGAGCTTTACTCTGTATCTAACCCCCTGTACCTGCCCTGGGAGTGTTTGATGGGACAGTGTAGAGGGAGCTTTACTCTGTATCTAACCACCTGCACCTGCACTGGGAGTCTTTGATGGGACAGTGTAGAGGGAGCTTCACTCTATATCTAACCCCCTGTACCTGCCCTGGGAGTGTTTGATGGGACAGTGCAGAGGGAGCTTTATTCTGTATCTAACCCGTGCTGTATCTGCCCTGGGAGTGTTTGATGGGACAGTGCAGAGGGATCTTTACTCTGTATCTAACCCCCTGTACCTGCCCTGGGAGTGTTTGATGGGACTGTGTAGAGGGAGCTTTACTCTGTATCTACCCCCTGTACCTGCCCTGGGAGTGTTTGATGGGACACTGTAGAGAGAGCTTTACTCTGTATCTAACCCCCTGCACCTGCCCTGGAAGTTTTTGATGGGACAGTGTAGAGGGAGCTTTGCTCTGTATCTAACCCCCTGTACCTGTCCTGGGAGTGTTTGATGGGACAGTGTAGAGGGAGCTTTACTCTGTATCAAACCCCGTGCTGTAGCTGCCCTGGGAGCATTTGATGGGACTGTTAAGAGGGAGCTTTACTCTGTATCTAACCCCCTGTACCTGCCCTGGAAGTGTTTGATGGGACAGTGTAGAGGGAGCTTTAATCTGTATCTAACTCCCTGTACTTGTCCTGGGAGTGTTTGATGGGACAGTGTAGAGGCAGCTTTACTCTGTATCTAACCCCCTGTAGCTGCCCTGGGAGTGTTTGATGGGACAGTGTAGAGCGCGCTTTACTCTGTATCTAACCCGTGCTGTACCTGCTCTGGGAGTGTTTGATGGGACAGTGCAGAGGGAGCTTTACTCTGTATCTAACCCCCTGTACCTGCCCTGGGAGTGTTTGATGGGACAGTGTAGAGGGAGCTTTACCCTGTATCTAAACCCATGCTGTACCTGCCCTGGGAGTGTTTGATGGGACTGTGTACAGGGAGCTTTACTCTGTATCTAACCCCCTGTACCTGCCCTGGGAGTGTTTGATGGGATAGTGTAGAGGGACCTTTACTCTTTATCTAACCCGTGCTGTACCTGCCCAAGGAGTGTTTGATGGGACAGTGTGGAGGGAGCTTTACTCTGTATCTAACCCGTGCTGTATCTGCCCTGGGAGTGTTTGATGGGACTGTGTAGAGGGAGCTTTACTCTGTATCTAACCCCCTGCACCTGCCCTGGAAGTTTTTGATGGGACAGTGTAGAGGGAGCTTTACTCTGTATCTAACTCCCTGTACCTGTCATGGGAGTGTTTGATGGGACAGTGTAGAGGATGCTTTACTCTCTATCTAACCCCGTGCTGTTGCTGCCCTGGGAGTGTTTGATGGGACTGTTTAGAGGGAACTTTACTCTGTATCTAACCCCCTGTACCTGCCCTGGGAGTGTTTGATGGGACAGTGTAGAGGGAGCTTTAAGCTGTATCTAACTCCCTGTACCTGTCCTGGGAGCGTTTGATGGGACAGTGTAGAGGCAGCTTTAGTCTGTATCTAACCCCCTGTACCTGCCCTGGGAGTGTTTGATGGGACAGTGTAGAGGGAGCTTTACTCTGTATCTAACCCGTGCTGTACCTGCCCTGGGAGTGTTTGATGGGACAGTGTAGAGGGAGCTTTACTCTGTATCAAACCCATGCTGTACCTGCCCTGGGAGTGTTTGATGGGACTGTCTACAGGGAGCTTTACTCTGTATCTAACCCCCTGTACCTGCCCTGGGAGTGTTTGATGGGACAGTGTAGAGAGAGCTTTACTCTGTATCTAACCCCGTGCTGTAGCTGGCCTGGGAGTGTTTGATGGGACTGTGTAGAGGGAGCTTTACTCTGTATCTACCCCCCTGTACCTGCCCTGGGAGAGTTTGATGGGACAGTATAGAGGGACCTTTACTCTGTATCTAACCCCGTGCTGTACCTGCCCAAGGAGTGTTTCATGGGACATTGTAGAGGGAGCTTTACTCTGTATCTAACCCGTGCTGTATCTGCCCTGGGAGTGTTTGATGGGACAGTGTAGAGGGAGCTTTACTCTGTATCAAACCCCCTGTACCTGCCCTGGGAGTGTTTGATGGGACTGTGTAGAGGGAGCTTTACTCTGTATCTAACCCCCTGTACATGCCCTGGGAGTGTTTGATGGGACAGTATAGAGGGAGCTTTACTCAGTATCTAACCCGTGCTGCACCTGCCCTGGGAGTGTTTGATGGGACAGGACAGAGGGACCTTTACTCTGTATCTAACCCCGTGCTGTACCTGCCCTGGGAGTGTTTGATGGGACAGTGTGGAGGGAGCTTTACTCAGTATCTAACCCGTGCTGTATCTGCCCTGGAAGTGTTTGATGGGACAGTGCAGAGGGAGCTTTACTCTGTATCTAACCCCCTGTACCTGCCCTGGGAGTGTTTGATGGAACAGTGTAGAGGGAATTTACTCTGTATCTAACCCGTGCTGTACCTGCCCTGGGAGTGTTTGATGGGACTGTTAAGAGGGAGCTTTACTCTGTATCTAACCCCCTGTACCTGCCCTGGAAGTGTTTGATGGGACAGTGTAGAGGGAGCTTTAATCTGTATCTAACTCCCTGTACCTGTCCTGGGAGTGTTTGATGGGACAGTGTAGAGGCAGCTTTACTCTGTATCTAACCCCCTGTACTTGCCCTGGGAGTGTTTGATGGGACAGTGTAGAGCGAGCTTTACTCTGTATCTAACCCGTGCTGTACCTGCCCTGGGAGTGTTTGATGGGACAGTGTGGAGGGAGCTTTACTCTGTATCAAACCCATGCTGTACCTGCCCTGGGAGTGTTTGATGGGACTGTGTACAGGGAGCTTTACTCTGTATCTAACCCCCTGTACCTGCCCTGGGAGTGTTTGATGGGACAGTGTAGAGAGAGCTTTACTCTGTATCTAACCCCGTGCTGTAGCTGGCCTGGGAGTGTTTGATGGGACTGTGTAGAGGGAGCTTTACTCTGTATCTAACCCCCTGTACCTTCCGTGGGAGTGTTTGATGGAACAGTGTAGAGGGAGCTTTACTCTATATCTAACCCCCTGTACCTGTCCTGGGAGTGTTTGATGGGACAGTGCAGAGGGAGCTTTACTCTGTATCTAACCCCCTGTACCTGTCCTGGGAGTGTTTGATGGGACAGTGTAGAGGGAGCTTTACTCTGTATCTAACCCCCTGTACCTGCCGTGGGAGTGTTTGATGGAACAGTGTAGAGGGAGCTTTACTCTGTATCTAACCCCCTGTACCTGTCCTGGGAGTGTTTGATGGGACAGTGTAGAGGGAGCTTTACTCTGTATCTAACCCCCTGTACCTGCCCTGGGAGTGTTTGATGGGACAGTGTAGAGGGAGCTTTACTCTGTATCTAACCACCTGCACCTGCACTGGGAGTCTTTGATGGGACAGTGTAGAGGGAGCTTCACTCTATATCTAACCCCCTGTACCTGCCCTGGGAGTGTTTGATGGGACAGTGCAGAGGGAGCTTTATTCTGTATCTAACCCGTGCTGTATCTGCCCTGGGAGTGTTTGATGGGACAGTGTGGAGGGAGCTTTACTCTGTATCTAACCCGTGCTGTATCTGCCCTTGGAGTGTTTGATGGGACAGTGCAGAGGGATCTTTACTCTGTATCTAACCACGTGTACCTGCCCTGGGAGTGTTTGATGGGACTGTGTAGAGGGAGCTTTACTCTGTATCTACCCTCTGTACCTGCCCTGGGAGTGTTTGATGGGACACTGTAGAGAGAGCTTTACTCTGTATCTAACCCCCTGCACCTGCCCTGGAAGTTTTTGATGGGACAGTGTAGAGGGAGCTTTGCTCTGTATCTAACCCCCTGTACCTGTCGTGGGAGTGTTTGATGGGACAGTGTAGAGGGAGCTTTACTCTGTATCAAACCCCGTGCTGTAGCTGCCCTGGGAGCGTTTGATGGGACTGTTAAGAGGGAGCTTTACTCTGTATCTAACCCCCTGTACCTGCCCTGGAAGTGTTTGATGGGACAGTGTAGAGGCAGCTTTACTCTGTATCTAACTCCCTGTACTTGTCCTGGGAGTGTTTGATGGGACAGTGTAGAGGCAGCTTTACTCTGTATCTAACCCCCTGTAGCTGCCCTGGGAGTGTTTGATGGGACAGTGTAGAGCGAGCTTTACTCTGTATCTAACCCGTGCTGTACCTGCTCTGGGAGTGTTTGATGGGACAGTGCAGAGGGAGCTTTACTCTGTATCTAACCCCCTGTACCTGCCCTGGGAGTGTTTGATGGGACAGTGTAGAGGGAGCTTTACCCTGTATCTAAACCCATGCTGTACCTGCCCTGGGAGTGTTTGATGGGACTGTGTACAGGGAGCTTTACTCTGTATCTAACCCCCTGTACCTGCCCTGGGAGTGTTTGATGGGATAGTGTAGAGGGACCTTTACTCTTTATCTAACCCGTGCTGTACCTGCCCAAGGAGTGTTTGATGGGACAGTGTGGAGGGAGCTTTACTCTGTATCTAACCCGTGCTGTATCTGCCCTGGGAGTGTTTGATGGGACTGTGTAGAGGGAGCTTTACTCTGTATCTAACCCCCTGCACCTGCCCTGGAAGTTTTTGATGGGACAGTGTAGAGGGAGCTTTACTCTGTATCTAACTCCCTGTACCTGTCATGGGAGTGTTTGATGGGACAGTGTAGAGGATGCTTTACTCTCTATCTAACCCCGTGCTGTTGCTGCCCTGGGAGTGTTTGATGGGACTGTTTAGAGGGAACTTTACTCTGTATCTAACCCCCTGTACCTGCCCTGGGAGTGTTTGATGGGACAGTGTAGAGGGAGCTTTACTCTGTATCTAACCCGTGCTGTACCTGCCCTGGGAGTGTTTGATGGTACAGTGTAGAGGGAGCTTTACTCTGTATCAAACCCATGCTGTACCTGCCCTGGGAGTGTTTGATGGGACTGTGTAGAGGGAGCTTTACTCTGTATCTACCCCCCTGTACCTGCCCTGGGAGAGTTTGATGGGACAGTATAGAGGGACCTTTACTCTGTATCTAACCCCGTGCTGTACCTGCCCAAGGAGTGTTTCATGGGACATTGTAGAGGGAGCTTTACTCTGTATCTAACCCCCTGTACATGCCCTGGGAGTGTTTGATGGGACAGTATAGAGGGAGATTTACTCAGTATCTAACCCGTGCTGCACCTGCCCTGGGAGTGTTTGATGGGACAGGACAGAGGGACCTTTACTCTGTATCTAACCCCGTGCTGTACCTGCCCTGGGAGTGTTTGATGGGACAGTGTGGAGGGAGCTTTACTCAGTATCTAACCCGTGCTGTATCTGCCCTGGAAGTGTTTGATGGGACAGTGCAGAGGGAGCTTTACTCTGTATCTAACCCCCTGTACCTGCCCTGGGAGTGTTTGATGGAACAGTGTAGAGGGAATTTACTCTGTATCTAACCCGTGCTGTACCTGCCCTGGGAGTGTTTGATGGGACTGTTAAGAGGGAGCTTTACTCTGTATCTAACCCCCTGTACCTGCCCTGGAAGTGTTTGATGGGACAGTGTAGAGGGAGCTTTAATCTGTATCTAACTCCCTGTACCTGTCCTGGGAGTGTTTGATGGGACAGTGTAGAGGCAGCTTTACTCTGTATCTAACCCCCTGTACCTGCCCTGGGAGTGTTTGATGGGACAGTGTAGAGCGAGCTTTACTCTGTATCTAACCCGTGCTGTACCTGCCCTGGGAGTGTTTGATGGGACAGTGTGGAGGGAGCTTTACTCTGTATCAAACCCATGCTGTACCTGCCCTGGGAGTGTTTGATGGGACTGTGTACAGGGAGCTTTACTCTGTATCTAACCCCCTGTACCTGCCCTGGGAGTGTTTGATGGGACAGTGTAGAGAGAGCTTTACTCTGTATCTAACCCCGTGCTGTAGCTGGCCTGGGAGTGTTTGATGGGACTGTGTAGAGGGAGCTTTACTCTGTATCTAACCCCCTGTACCTGCCCTGGGAGAGTTTGATGGGACAGTACAGAGGGACCTTTACTCTGTATCTAACCCCGTGCTGTACCTGCCCAAGGAGTGTTTCATGGGACATTGTAGAGGGAGCTTTACTCTGTATCTAACCCGTGCTGTATCTGCCCTGGGAGTGTTTGATGGGACAGTGTAGAGGGAGCTTTACTCTGTATCAAACCCCCTGTACCTGCCCTGGGAGTGTTTGATGGGACTGTGTAGAGGGAGCTTTACTCTGTATCTAACCCCCTGTACATGCCCTGGGAGTGTTTGATGGGACAGTATAGAGGGAGCTTTACTCAGTATCTAACCCGTGCTGTACCTGCCCTGGGAGTGTTTGATGGGACAGTGCAGAGGGAGCTTTACTCTACATCTAACCCCGTGATGTACCTGCCCTGGGAGTGTTTGATGGGACAGTGTAGAGGGAGCTTTACTCTGTATCTAACCCGTGCTGTAGCTGCCCGGGAGTGTTTGATGGGACTGTGTAGAGGGAGCTTTACTCTGTATCTAACCCCCTGTACCTGCCCTGGGAATTTTTGATGGGACAGTGTCGAGGGAGCTTTACTCTGTATCTAACCCCCTGTACCTGTCCTGGGAGGGTTTGATGGGACAGTGTAGAGGGAGCTTTACTCTGCATCTAAGCCCGTGCTGTACCTGCCCTGGGAGTGTTTGATGGGACAGTGTAGAGGGAGCTTTACTCTGTATCTAACCCCGTGCTGTAGCTGCCCTGGGATTGTTTGATGGGACAGTGTAGAGGGAGCTTTACTCTGTATCTAACCCCGTGCTGTACCTGCCCTGGGAGTTTTTGATGGGACAGTGCAGAGGGAGCTTTACTCTGTATCTAACCCCGTGCTGTAGCTGGCCTGGGAGTGTTTGATGGGACTGTGTAGAGGGAGCTTTACTCTGTATCTACCCCCTGTACCTGCCCTGGGAGTGTTTGATGGGACACTGTAGAGAGAGCTTTACTCTGTATCTAACCCCCTGCACCTGCCCTGGAAGTTTTTGATGGGACAGTGTAGAGGGAGCTTTACTCTGTATCTAACCCCCTGTACCTGTCCTGGGAGTGTTTGATGGGACAGTGTAGAGGGAGCTTTACTCTGTATCAAACCCCGTGCTGTAGCTGCCCTGGGAGTGTTTGATGGGACTGTTAAGAGGGAGCTTTACTCTGTATCTAACCCCCTGTACCTGTCGTGGGAGTGTTTGATGGGACAGTGTAGAGAGAGCTTTACTCTGTATCTAACCCCGTGCTGTAGCTGGCCTGGGAGTGTTTGATGGGACTGTGTAGAGGGAGCTTTACTCTGTATCTATCCCCCTGTACCTGCCCTGGGAGTGTTTGATGGGACAGTAGAGAGGGACCTTTACTCTGTATCTAACCCCGTGCTGTACCTGCCCAAGGAGTGTTTCATGGGACATTGTAGAGGGAGCTTTACTCTGTATCTAACCCGTGCTGTATCTGCCCTGGGAGTGTTTGATGGGACAGTGTAGAGGGAGCTTTACTCTGTATCAAACCCCCTGTACCTGCCCTGGGAGTGTTTGATGGGACTGTGTAGAGGGAGCTTTGCTCTGTATCTAACCCCCTGTACATGCCCTGGGAGTGTTTGATGGGACAGCATAGAGGGAGCTTTACTCTGTATCTAACCCGTGCTGCACCTGCCCTGGGAGTGTTTGATGGGACAGTGTAGAGTGAGCTTTACTCTGTATCTAACCCATGCTGTACCTGCCCTGGGAGTGTTTGATGGGACAATGTAGAGGGAGATTTACTCTGTATCTAACCCCCTGTACCTGCCCTTCGAGTGTTTGATGGGACAGTGTAGAGGGAGCTTTACTCTGTATCTAACCCCCTGTACCTGCCCTGGGAGTGTTTGTTGGGACAGTGTAGAGGGAGCTTTACCCTGTATCTAAACCCATGCTGTACCTGCCCTGGGAGTGTTTGATGGAACAGTGTAGAGGGAGCTTTACACTGTATCAAACTCCCTGCACCTTCCCTGGGAGTTTTTGATGGGACAGTGTCGAGGGAGCTTTACTCTGTATCTAACCCCCTGTACCTGTCCTGGGAGGGTTTGATGGGACAGTGCAGAGGGAGCTTTACTCTGTATCTAACCCCCTGTACCTGCCCTGGGAGTGTTTGATGCGACAGTGTAGAGGGAGCTTTACTCTGTATCTAACCCCCTGTACATGCCCTGGGAGTGTTTGATGGGACAGCATAGAGGGAGCTTTACTCTGTATCTAACCCGTGCTGCACCTGCCCTGGGAGTGTTTGATGGGACAGTGTAGAGTGAGCTTTACTCTGTATCTAACCCATGCTGTACCTGCCCTGGGAGTGTTTGATGGGACAGTGCAGAGGGAGCTTTACTCTGTATCTAACCCCCTGTACCTGCCCTGGGAGTGTTTGTTGGGACAGTGTAGAGGGAGCTTTACCCTGTATCTAAACCCATGCTGTACCTGCCCTGGGAGTGTTTGATGGAACAGTGTAGAGGGAGCTTTACTCTGTATCTAACCCCCTGTACCTGCCCTGGGAGTGTTTGATGCGACAGTGTAGAGGGAGCTTTACTCTGTATCTAACCCCCTGCACCTGCCCTGGGAGTGTTTGATGGGACAGTGTAGAGGGAGCTTTACTCTTTTTCTAACCCCCTGTACCTGCCCTGGGAGTGTTTGATGGGACTGTGTAAAAGGAGCTTTCTTATGTATCTAACCCCCTGTACCTGCCCTGGGAGTGTTTGATGGGACAGTATAGAGGGAACTTTACTCTGTATCTAACCCCCTGTACCTGCCCTGGGAGTGTTTGATGGGACAGTGTAGAGCGAGCTTTACTCTGTATCTAACCCCGCGCTGTACCTTCCCTGTGAGTGTTTGATGGGACAGTGCAGAGGGAGCTTTACTCTGTATCTAACCCATGCTGTATCTGCCCTTGGAGTGTTTGATGGGACAGTGCAGAGGGATCTTTACTCTGTATCTAACCACCTGTACCTGCCCAGGGAGTGTTTGATGGGACTGTGTAGAGGGAGCTTTACTCTGTATCTACCCCCTGTACCTGCCCTGGAAGTTTTTGATGGGACAGTGTAGAGGGAGCTTTACTCTGTATCTAACCCCCTGTACCTGTCCTGGGAGTGTTTGATGGGACAGTGTAGAGGGAGCTTTACTCTGTATCTAACCCCCTGTAACTGCTCTGGAAGTGTTTGATGGGACAGTGTAGAGGGAGCTTTAATCTGTATCTAACGCCCTGCACCTGTCCTGGGAGTGTTTGATGGGACAGTGTAGAGGCAGCTTTACTCTGTATCTAACCCCCTGTACCTGCCCTGGGAGTGTTTGATGGGACAGTGTAGAGCGAGCTTTACTCTGTATCTAACCCGTGCTGTACCTGCCCTGGGAATGTTTGATGGGACAGTGTAGAGGGAGCTTTACTCTGTATCAAACCCATGCTGTACCTGCCCTGGGAGTGTTTGATGGGACAGTGCAGAGGGAGCTTTACTCTGTATCTAACCCCCTGTACCTGCCCTGGGAGTGTTTGATGGGACAGTGCAGAGGGAGCTTTACCCTGTATCGAAACCCATGCTGTACCTGCCCTGGGAGTGTTTGATGGGACTGTGTACAGGGAGCTTTACTCTGTATCTAACCCCCTGTACCTGCCCTGGGAGTGTTTGATGGGACAGTGTAGAGAGAGCTTTACTCTGTATCTAACCCCGTGCTGTAGCTGGATTGGGAGTGTTTGATGGGACTGTGTAGAGGGAGCTTTACTCTGTATCTAACCCCCTTTACCTGCCCTGGGAGTGTTTGATGGGACAGTATAGAGGGACCTTTACTCTGTATCTAACCCCCTGTACCTGCCCAAGGAGTGTTTCATGGGACATTGTAGAGGGAGCTTTACTCTGTATCTAACCCGTGCTGTACCTGCCCTGGGAGTGTTTGATGGGACAGTGTAGAGGGAGCTTTACTCTGTATCTAACGCCCTGTCCCTGCCCTGCGAGTGTTTGATGGGACAGTGTAGAGGGAGCTATACTCTGTATCTAACCCCCTGTACCTGCCCTTTGAGTGTTTGATGGGACAGTGTAGAGGGAGCTTTATTCTGAATCTAACCCATGCTGTACCTGCCCTGGGAGTGTTTGATGGGACAGTGTAGAGGGAGCTTCACTCTGTATCTAACTCCCTGTACCTGCCCTGGGAGTGTTTGATGGGACAGTGTAGAGGGAGCTATACTCTGTATCTAACCCCCTGTACCTGCCCTGGGAGTGTTTGATGGGACAGTGTAGAGGGAGCTTTACTCTCTATCTAACACCCTGTACCTGCCCTGGGAGTGTTTGATGGGACAGTGTAGAGGGAGCTTTACTCTGTATCTAACCCCGTGCTGTACCTGCCCTGGGAGTGTTTGATGGGGCAGTGTAGAGGGAGCTTTACTCTGTATCTAACCCCCTGTACCTTCCGTGGGAGTGTTTGATGGAACAGTGTAGAGGGAGCTTTACTCTGTATCTAACCCCCTGTACCTGTCCTGGGAGTGTTTGATGGGACAGTGTAGAGGGAGCTTTACTCTGTATCTAACCCCCTGTACCTGTCCTGGGAGTGTTTGATGGGACAGTGTAGAGGGAGCTTTACTCTGTATCTAACCCCCTGTACCTGCCGTGGGAGTGTTTGATGGAACAGTGTAGAGGGAGCTTTACTCTGTATCTAACCCCCTGTACCTGTCCTGGGAGTGTTTGATGGGACAGTGTAGAGGGAGCTTTACTCTGTATCTAACCCCCTGTACCTGCCCTGGGAGTGTTTGATGGGACAGTGTAGAGGGAGCTTTACTCTGTATCTAACCACCTGCACCTGCACTGGGAGTCTTTGATGGGACAGTGTAGAGGGAGCTTCACTCTATATCTAACCCCCTGTACATGCCCTGGGAGTGTTTGATGGGACAGTGCAGAGGGAGCTTTATTCTGTATCTAACCCGTGCTGTATCTGCCCTGGGAGTGTTTGATGGGACAGTGTGGAGGGAGCTTTACTCTGTATCTAACCCGTGCTGTATCTGCCCTTGGAGTGTTTGATGGGACAGTGCAGAGGGATCTTTACTCTGTATCTAACCACCTGTACCTGCCCTGGGAGTGTTTGATGGGACAGTGTAGAGGGAGCTTTACTCTGTATCTAACCCCCTGTACCTGTCCTGGGAGTGTTTGATGGGACAGTGTAGAGGGAGCTTTACTCTGTATCAAACCCCGTGCTGTAGCTGCCCTGGGAGTGTTTGATGGGGCAGTTTAGAGGGAGCTTTACTCTCTATCTAACCCCCTGTACCTGCCCTGGGAGTGTTTGATGGGACTGTTAAGAGGGAGCTTTACTCTGTATCTAACCCCCTGTACCTGTCGTGGGAGTGTTTGATGGGACAGTGTAGAGGCAGCTTTACTCTGTATCTAACCCCCTGTACCTGCCCTGGGAGTGTTTGATGGGACAGTGTAGAGCGAGCTTTACTCTGTATCTAACCCGTGCTGTACCTGCCCTGGGAGTGTTTGATGGGACAGTGTAGAGGGAGCTTTACTCTGTATCAAACCCATGCTGTACCTGCCCTGGGAGTGTTTGATGGGACAGTGCAGAGGGAGCTTTACTCTGTATCTAACCCCCTGTACCTGCCCTGGGAGTGTTTGATGGGACAGTGTAGAGAGAGCTTTACTCTGTATCTAACCCCGTGCTGTAGCTGGCCTGGGAGTGTTTGATGGGACTGTGTAGAGGGAGCTTTACTCTGTATCTATCCCCCTGTACCTGCCCTGGGAGTGTTTGATGGGACAGTATAGAGGGACCTTTACTCTGTATCTAACCCCGTGCTGTACCTGCCCAAGGAGTGTTTCATGGGACATTGTAGAGGGAGCTTTACTCTGTATCTAACCCGTGCTGTATCTGCCCTGGGAGTGTTTGATGGGACAGTGTAGAGGGAGCTTTACTCTGTATCAAACCCCCTGTACCTGCCCTGGGAGTGTTTGATGGGACTGTGTAGAGGGAGCTTTACTCTGTATCTAACCCCCTGTACATGCCCTGGGAGTGTTTGATGGGACAGCATAGAGGGAGCTTTACTCTGTATCTAACCCGTGCTGCACCTGCCCTGGGAGTGTTTGATGGGACAGTGTAGAGTGAGCTTTACTCTGTATCTAACCCATGCTGTACCTGCCCTGGGAGTGTTTGATGGGACAGTGCAGAGGGAGCTTTACTCTGTATCTAACCCCCTGTACCTGCCCTTCGAGTGTTTGATGGGACAGTGTAGAGGGAGCTTTACTCTGTATCTAACCCCCTGTACCTGCCCTGGGAGTGTTTGTTGGGACAGTGTAGAGGGAGCTTTACCCTGTATCTAAATCCATGCTGTACCTGCCCTGGGAGTGTTTGATGGAACAGTGTAGAGGGAGCTTTACTCTGTATCTAACCCCCTGCACCTGCCCTGGGAGTGTTTGATGCGACAGTGTAGAGGGAGCTTTACTCTGTATCTAACCCCCTGCACCTGCCCTGGGAGTGTTTGATGGGACAGTGTAGAGGGAGCTTTACTCTTTTTCTAACCCCCTGTACCTGCCCTGGGAGTGTTTGATGGGACTGTGTAGAAGGAGCTTTCTTATGTATCTAACCCCCTGTACCTGCCCTGGGAGTGTTTGATGGGACAGTATAGAGGGAACTTTACTCTGTATCTAACCCCGCGCTGTACCTTCCCTGTGAGTGTTTGATGGGACAGTGCAGAGGGAGCTTTATTCTGTATCTAACCCGTGCTGTATCTGCCCTGGGAGTGTTTGATGGGACAGTGTGGAGGGAGCTTTACTCTGTATCTAACCCGTGCTGTATCTGCCCTTGGAGTGTTTGATGGGACAGTGCAGAGGGATCTTTACTCTGTATCTAACCACCTGTACCTGCCCAGGGAGTGTTTGATGGGACTGTGTAGAGGGAGCTTTACTCTGTATCTACCCCCTGTACCTGCCCTGGAAGTTTTTGATGGGACAGTGTAGAGGGAGCTTTACTCTGTATCTAACCCCCTGTACCTGTCCTGGGAGTGTTTGATGGGACAGTGTAGAGGGAGCTTTACTCTGTATCTAACCCCCTGTACCTGCCCTGGAAGTGTTTGATGGGACAGTGTAGAGGGAGCTTTAATCTGTATCTAACTCCCTGTACCTGTCCTGGGAGTGTTTGATGGGACAGTGTAGAGGCAGCTTTACTCTGTATCTAACCCCCTGTACCTGCCCTGGGAGTGTTTGATGGGACAGTGTAGAGCGAGCTTTACTCTGTATCTAACCCGTGCTGTACCTGCCCTGGGAGTGTTTGATGGGACAGTGTAGAGGGAGCTTTACTCTGTATCAAACCCATGCTGTACCTGCCCTGGGAGTGTTTGATGGGACAGTGCAGAGGGAGCTTTACTCTGTATCTAACCCCCTGTACCTGCCCTGGGAGTGTTTGATGGGACAGTGCAGAGGGAGCTTTACCTGTATCGAAACCCATGCTGTACCTGCCCTGGGAGTGTTTGATGGGACTGTGTACAGGGAGCTTTACTCTGTATCTAACCCCCTGTACCTGGCCTGGGAGTGTTTGATGGGACAGTGTAGAGAGAGCTTTACTCTGTATCTAACCCCGTGCTGTAGCTGGATTGGGAGTGTTTGATGGGACTGTGTAGAGGGAGCTTTACTCTGTATCTAACCCCCTGTACCTGCCCTGGGAGTGTTTGATGGGACAGTATAGAGGGACCTTTACTCTGTATCTAACCCCCTGTACCTGCCCAAGGAGTGTTTCATGGGACATTGCAGAGGGAGCTTTACTCTGTATCTAACCCGTGCTGTACCTGCCCTGGGAGTGTTTGATGGGACAGTGTAGAGGGAGCTTTACTCTGTATCTAACGCCCTGTCCCTGCCCTGCGAGTGTTTGATGGGACAGTGTAGAGGGAGCTATACTCTGTATCTAACCCCCTGTACCTGCCCTTTGAGTGTTTGATGGGACAGTGTAGAGGGAGCTTTACTCTGAATCTAACCCGTGCTGTACCTGCCCTGGGAGTGTTTGATGGGACAGTGTAGAGGGAGCTTCACTCTGTATCTAACTCCCTGTACCTGCCCTGGGAGTGTTTGATGGGACAGTGTAGAGGGAGCTATACTCTGTATCTAACCCCCTGTACCTGCCCTGGGAGTGTTTGATGGGACAGTGTAGAGGGAGCTTTACTCTCTATCTAACACCCTGTACCTGCCCTGGGAGTGTTTGATGGGACAGTGTAGAGGGAGCTTTACTCTGTATCTAACCCCGTGCTGTACCTGCCCTGGGAGTGTTTGATGGGGCAGTGTAGAGGGAGCTTTACTCTGTATCTAACCCCCTGTACCTTCCGTGGGAGTGTTTGATGGAACAGTGTAGAGGGAGCTTTACTCTATATCTAACCCCCTGTACCTGTCCTGGGAGTGTTTGATGGGACAGTGCAGAGGGAGCTTTACTCTGTATCTAACCCCCTGTACCTGTCCTGGGAGTGTTTGATGGGACAGTGTAGAGGGAGCTTTACTCTGTATCTAACCCCCTGTACCTGCCGTGGGAGTGTTTGATGGAACAGTGTAGAGGGAGCTTTACTCTGTATCTAACCCCCTGTACCTGTCCTGGGAGTGTTTGATGGGACAGTGTAGAGGGAGCTTTACTCTGTATCTAACCCCCTGTACCTGCCCTGGGAGTGTTTGATGGGACAGTGTAGAGGGAGCTTTACTCTGTATCTAACCACCTGCACCTGCACTGGGAGTCTTTGATGGGACAGTGTAGAGGGAGCTTCACTCTATATCTAACCCCCTGTACCTGCCCTGGGAGTGTTTGATGGGACAGTGCAGAGGGAGCTTTATTCTGTATCTAACCCGTGCTGTATCTGCCCTGGGAGTGTTTGATGGGACAGTGTGGAGGGAGCTTTACTCTGTATCTAACCCGTGCTGTATCTGCCCTTGGAGTGTTTGATGGGACAGTGCAGAGGGATCTTTACTCTGTATCTAACCACGTGTACCTGCCCTGGGAGTGTTTGATGGGACTGTGTAGAGGGAGCTTTACTCTGTATCTACCCCCTGTACCTGCCCTGGGAGTGTTTGATGGGACACTGTAGAGAGAGCTTTACTCTGTATCTAACCCCCTGCACCTGCCCTGGAAGTTTTTGATGGGACAGTGTAGAGGGAGCTTTGCTCTGTATCTAACCCCCTGTACCTGTCCTGGGAGTGTTTGATGGGACAGTGTAGAGGGAGCTTTACTCTGTATCAAACCCCGTGCTGTAGCTGCCCTGGGAGCGTTTGATGGGACTGTTAAGAGGGAGCTTTACTCTGTATCTAACCCCCTGTACCTGCCCTGGAAGTGTTTGATGGGACAGTGTAGAGGGAGCTTTAATCTGTATCTAACTCCCTGTACTTGTCCTGGGAGTGTTTGATGGGACAGTGTAGAGGCAGCTTTACTCTGTATCTAACCCCCTGTAGCTGCCCTGGGAGTGTTTGATGGGACAGTGTAGAGCGAGCTTTACTCTGTATCTAACCCGTGCTGTACCTGCTCTGGGAGTGTTTGATGGGACAGTGCAGAGGGAGCTTTACTCTGTATCTAACCCCCTGTACCTGCCCTGGGAGTGTTTGATGGGACAGTGCAGAGGGAGCTTTACCCTGTATCTAAACCCATGCTGTACCTGCCCTGGGAGTGTTTGATGGGACTGTGTACAGGGAGCTTTACTCTGTATCTAACCCCCTGTACCTGCCCTGGGAGTGTTTGATGGGATAGTGTAGAGGGACCTTTACTCTTTATCTAACCCGTGCTGTACCTGCCCAAGGAGTGTTTGATGGGACAGTGTGGAGGGAGCTTTACTCTGTATCTAACCCGTGCTGTATCTGCCCTGGGAGTGTTTGATGGGACTGTGTAGAGGGAGCTTTACTCTGTATCTAACCCCCTGCACCTGCCCTGGAAGTTTTTGATGGGACAGTGTAGAGGGAGCTTTACTCTGTATCTAACTCCCTGTACCTGTCATGGGAGTGTTTGATGGGACAGTGTAGAGGATGCTTTACTCTGTATCTAACCCCGTGCTGTTGCTGCCCTGGGAGTGTTTGATGGGACTGTTTAGAGGGAACTTTACTCTGTATCTAACCCCCTGTACCTGCCCTGGGAGTGTTTGATGGGACAGTGTAGAGGGAGCTTTAAGCTGTATCTAACTCCCTGTACCTGTCCTGGGAGCGTTTGATGGGACAGTGTAGAGGCAGCTTTAGTCTGTATCTAACCCCCTGTACCTGCCCTGGGAGTGTTTGATGGGACAGTGTAGAGGGAGCTTTACTCTGTATCTAACCCGTGCTGTACCTGCCCTGGGAGTGTTTGATGGGACAGTGTAGAGGGAGCTTTACTCTGTATCAAACCCATGCTGTACCTGCCCTGGGAGTGTTTGATGGGACTGTCTACAGGGAGCTTTACTCTGTATCTAACCCCCTGTACCTGCCCTGGGAGTGTTTGATGGGACAGTGTAGAGAGAGCTTTACTCTGTATCTAACCCCGTGCTGTAGCTGGCCTGGGAGTGTTTGATGGGACTGTGTAGAGGGAGCTTTACTCTGTATCTACCCCCCTGTACCTGCCCTGGGAGAGTTTGATGGGACAGTATAGAGGGACCTTTACTCTGTATCTAACCCCGTGCTGTACCTGCCCAAGGAGTGTTTCATGGGACATTGTAGAGGGAGCTTTACTCTGTATCTAACCCGTGCTGTATCTGCCCTGGGAGTGTTTGATGGGACAGTGTAGAGGGAGCTTTACTCTGTATCAAACCCCCTGTACCTGCCCTGGGAGTGTTTGATGGGACTGTGTAGAGGGAGCTTTACTCTGTATCTAACCCCCTGTACATGCCCTGGGAGTGTTTGATGGGACAGTATAGAGGGAGCTTTACTCAGTATGTAACCCGTGCTGCACCTGCCCTGGGAGTGTTTGATGGGACAGGACAGAGGGACCTTTACTCTGTATCTAACCCCGTGCTGTACCTGCCCTGGGAGTGTTTGATGGGACAGTGTGGAGGGAGCTTTACTCAGTATCTAACCCGTGCTGTATCTGCCCTGGAAGTGTTTGATGGGACAGTGCAGAGGGAGCTTTACTCTGTATCTAACCCCCTGTACCTGCCCTGGGAGTGTTTGATGGAACAGTGTAGAGGGAATTTACTCTGTATCTAACCCGTGCTGTACCTGCCCTGGGAGTGTTTGATGGGACAGTGCAGAGGGAGCTTTACTCTACATCTAACCCCGTGATGTACCTGCCCTGGGAGTGTTTGATGGAACAGTGTAGAGGGAGCTTTACTCTGTATCTAACCCCCTGTACCTGCCCTGGGAGTTTTTGATGGGACAGTGTCGAGGGAGCTTTACTCTGTATCTAACCCCCTGTACCTGTCCTGGGAGGGTTTGATGGGACAGTGTAGAGGGAGCTTTACTCTGTATCTAACCCCCTGTACCTGCCCTGGGAGTGTTTGATGCGACAGTGAAGAGGGAGCTTTACTCTGTATCTAAACCCCTGTACCTGCCCTGGGAGTGTTTGATGGGAGAGTGTAGAGGGAGCTTTACTCTGTATCTAACCCCGTGCTGTAGCTGCCCTGGGAGTGTTTGATGGGACAGTGTGGAGGGAGCTTTACTCTGTATCTAACCCGTGCTGTACCTGCCCTGGGAGTGTTTGATGGGACAGTGCAGAGGGAGCTTTATTCTGTATCTAACCCGTGCTGTATCTGCCCTGGGAGTGTTTGATGGGACAGTGTGGAGGGAGCTTTACTCTGTATCTAACCCGTGCTGTACCTGCCCTGGGAGTGTTTGATGGGACAGTGCAGAGGGAGCTTTATTCTGTATCTAACCCCCTGTACCTGCCCTGGGAGTGTTTGATGGGACAGTATAGAGGGAACTTTACTCTGTATCTAGCCCCACGCTGTACCTTCCCTGTGAGTGTTTGATGGGACAGTGCAGAGGGAGCTTTATTCTGTATCTAACCCGTGCTGTATCTGCCCTGGGAGTGTTTGATGGGACAGTGTGGAGTGAGCTTTACTCTGTATCTAACCCGTGCTGTATCTGCCCTTGGAGTGTTTGATGGGACAGTGCAGAGGGATCTTTACTCTGTATCTAAGCACCTGTACCTGCCCAGGGAGTGTTTGATGGAACTGTGTAGAGGGAGCTTTACTCTGTATCTACCCCCTGTACCTGCCCTGGGAGTGTTTGATGGGCCACTGTAGAGAGAGCTTTACTCTGTATCTAACCCCCTGCACCTGCCCTGGAAGTTTTTGATGGGACAGTGTAGAGGGAGCTTTACTCTGTATCTAACCCCCTGTACCTGTCCTGGGAGTGTTTGATGGGACAGTGTGGAGGGAGCTTTACTCTGTATCTAACCCCCTGTACCTGTCCTGGGAGTGTTTGATGGGACTGTTAAGAGGGAGCTTTACTCTGTATCTAACCCCCTGCACCTGTCGTGGGAGTGTTTGATGGGACAGTGTAGAGGCAGCTTTACTCTGTATCTAACCCCCTGTACCTGCCCTGGGAGTGTTTGATGGGTCAGAGTAGAGCGAGCTTTACTCTGTATCTAACCCGTGCTGTACCTGCCCTGTGAGTGTTTGATGGGACAGTGTAGAGGGAGCTTTACTCTGTATCAAACCCATGCTGTACCTGCCCTGGGAGTGTTTGATGGGACAGTGCAGAGGGAGCTTTACTCTGTATCTAACCCCCTGTACCTGCCCTGGGAGTGTTTGATGGGACAGTGTAGAGAGAGCTTTACTCTGTATCTAACCCCGTGCTGTAGCTGGCCTGGGAGTGTTTGATGGGACTGTGTAGAGGGAGCTTTACTCTGTATCTATCCCCCTGTACCTGCCCTGGGAGTGTTTGATGGGACAGTATAGAGGGACCTTTACTCTGTATCTAACCCCGTGCTGTACCTGCCCAAGGAGTGTTTCATGGGACATTGTAGAGGGAGCTTTACTCTGTATCTAACCCGTGCTGTATCTGCCCTGGGAGTGTTTGATGGGACAGTGTAGAGGGAGCTTTACTCTGTATCAAACCCCCTGTACCTGCCCTGGGAGTGTTTGATGGGACTGTGTAGAGGGAGCTTTACTCTGTATCTAACCCCCTGTACATGCCCTGGGAGTGTTTGATGGGACAGCATAGAGGGAGCTTTACTCTGTATCTAACCCGTGCTGCACCTGCCCTGGGAGTGTTTGATGGGACAGTGTAGAGTGAGCTTTACTCTGTATCTAACCCATGCTGTACCTGCCCTGGGAATGTTTGATGGGACAGTGTAGAGGGAGCTTTACTCTGTATCTAACCCCCTGTACCTGCCCTGGGAGTGTTTGATGGGACTGTGTAGAGGGAGCTTTACTCTGTATCTAACCCCCTGTACATGCCCTGGGAGTGTTTGATGGGACAGCATAGAGGGAGCTTTACTCTGTATCTAACCCGTGCTGCACCTGCCCTGGGAGTGTTTGATGGGACAGTGTAGAGTGAGCTTTACTCTGTATCTAACCCATGCTGTACCTGCCCTGGGAATGTTTGATGGGACAGTGTAGAGGGAGCTTTACTCTGTATCTAACCCCCTGTACCTGCCCTTCGAGTGTTTGATGGGACAGTGAAGAGGGAGCTTTACTCTGTATCTAACCCCCTGTACCTGCCCTGGGAGTGTTTGTTGGGACAGTGTAGAGGGAGCTTTACCCTGTATCTAAACCCATGCTGTACCTGCCCTGGGAGTGTTTGATGGGACAATGTAGAGGGAGCTTTACTCTGTATCTAACTCCCTGTACCTGTCCTGGGAGTGTTTGATGGGACAGTGTAGAGGCAGCTTTACTCTGTATCTAACCCCCTGTACCTGCCCTGGGAGTGTTTGATGGGACAGTGTAGAGCGAGCTTTACTCTGTATCTAACCCGTGCTGTACCTGCCCTGGGAGTGTTTGATGGGACTGTTAAGAGGGAGCTTTACTCTGTATCTAACCCCCTGTACCTGCCCTGGAAGTGTTTGATGGGACAGTGTAGAGGGAGCTTTAATCTGTATCTAACTCCCTGTACCTGTCCTGGGAGTGTTTGATGGGACAGTGTAGAGGCAGCTTTACTCTGTATCTAACCCCCTGTACCTGCCCTGGGAGTGTTTGATGGGACAGTGTAGAGCGAGCTTTACTCTGTATCTAACCCGTGCTGTACCTGCCCTGGGAGTGTTTGATGGGACAGTGTAGAGGGAGCTTTACTCTGTATCAAACCCATGCTGTACCTGCCCTGGGACTGTTTGATGGGACAGTGCAGAGGGAGCTTTACTCTGTATCTAACCCCATGTACCTGCCCTGGGAGTGTTTGATGGGACAGTGCAGAGGGAGCTTTACCCTGTATCGAAACCCATGCTGTACCTGCCCTGGGAGTGTTTGATGGGACTGTGTACAGGGAGCTTTACTCTGTATCTAACCCCCTGTACCTGCCCTGGGAGTGTTTGATGGGACAGTGTAGAGAGAGCTTTACTCTGTATCTAACCCCGTGCTGTAGCTGGACTGGGAGTGTTTGATGGGACTCTGTTGAGGGAGCTTTACTCTGTATCTAACCCCCTGTATCTGCCCTGGGAGTGTTTGATGGGACAGTATAGAGGGACCTTTACTCTGTATCTAACCCCCTGTACCTGCCCAAGGAGTGTTTCATGGGACATTGTAGAGGGAGCTTTACTCTGTATCTAACCCGTGCTGTACCTGCCCTGGGAGTGTTTGATGGGACAGTGTAGAGGGAGCTTTACTCTGTATCTAACGCCCTGTCCCTGCCCTGCGAGTGTTTGATGGGACAGTGTAGAGGGAGCTATACTCTGTATCTAACCCCCTGTACCTGCCCTGGGAGTGTTTGATGGGACAGTGTAGAGGGAGCTTTACTCTCTATCTAACACCCTGTACCTGCCCTGGGAGTGTTTGATGGGACAGTTTAGAGGGAGCTTTACTCTGTATCTAACCCCGTGCTGTACCTGCCCTGGGAGTGTTTGATGGGGCAGTGTAGAGGGAGCTTTACTCTGTATCTAACCCCCTGTACCTTCCGTGGGAGTGTTTGATGGAACAGTGTAGAGGGAGCTTTACTCTGTATCTAACCCCCTGTACCTGTCCTGGGAGTGTTTGATGGGACAGTGTAGAGGGAGCTTTACTCTGTATCTAACCCCCTGTACCTGTCCTGGGAGTGTTTGATGGGACAGTGTAGAGGGAGCTTCACTCTGTATCTAACCCCCTGTACCTGCCGTGGGAGTGTTTGATGGAACAGTGTAGAGGGAGCTTTACTCTGTATCTAACCCACTGTACCTGCCCTGGGAGTGTTTGATGGGACAGTGTAGAGGGAGCTTTACTCTGTATCTAACCCCCTGTACCTGCCGTGGGAGTGTTTGATGGAACAGTGTAGAGGGAGCTTTACTCTGTATCTAACCCCCTGTACCTGCCGTGGGAGTGTTTGATGGAACAGTGTAGAGGGAGCTTTACTCTGTATCTAAGCCCCTGTACCTGCCCTGGGAGTGTTTGATGGGACAGTGTAGAGGGAGCTTTACTCTGTATCTAACCACCTGCACCTGCACTGGGAGTCTTTGATGGGACAGTGTAGAGGGAGCTTCACTCTATATCTAACCCCCTGTACCTGCCCTGGGAGTGTTTGATGGGACAGTGCAGAGGGAGCTTTATTCTGTATCTAACCCGTGCTGTATCTGCCCTGGGAGTGTTTGATGGGACAGTGTGGAGGGAGCTTTACTCTGTATCTAACCCGTGCTGTATCTGCCCTTGGAGTGTTTGATGGGACAGTGCAGAGGGATCTTTACTCTGTATCTAACCCGTGCTGTATCTGCCCTTGGAGTGTTTGATGGGGCAGTGTAGAGGGAGCTTTACTCTGTATCTAACCCCCTGCACCTGCCCTGGAAGTTTTTGATGGGACAGTGTAGAGGGAGCTTTACTCTGTATCTAACCCCCTGTACCTGTCCTGGGAGTGTTTGATGGGACAGTGTAGAGGGAGCTTTACTCTGTATCAAACCCCGTGCTGTAGCTGCCCTGGGAGCGTTTGATGGGACAGTGTAGAGCGAGCTTTAATCTGTATCTAACTCCCTGTACCTGTCCTGGGAGTGTTTGATGGGACAGTGTAGAGGGAGCTTTACTCTGTATCTAACCCCCTGTGCCTGTCCTGGGAGTGTTTGATGGGACAGTGTAGAGGGAGCTTCACTCTGTATCTAAGCCCCTGTACCTGCCCTGGGAGTGTTTGATGGGACAGTGTAGAGGGAGCTTTACTCTGTATCTAACCACCTGCACCTGCACTGGGAGTCTTTGATGGGACAGTGTAGAGGGAGCTTCACTCTATATCTAACCCCCTGTACCTGCCCTGGGAGTGTTTGATGGGACAGTGCAGAGGGAGCTTTATTCTGTATCTAACCCGTGCTGTATCTGCCCTGGGAGTGTTTGATGGGACAGTGTGGAGGGAGCTTTACTCTGTATCTAACCCGTGCTGTATCTGCCCTTGGAGTGTTTGATGGGACAGTGCAGAGGGATCTTTACTCTGTATCTAACCCGTGCTGTATCTGCCCTTGGAGTGTTTGATGGGGCAGTGTAGAGGGAGCTTTACTCTGTATCTAACCCCCTGCACCTGCCCTGGAAGTTTTTGATGGGACAGTGTAGAGGGAGCTTTACTCTGTATCTAACCCCCTGTACCTGTCCTGGGAGTGTTTGATGGGACAGTGTAGAGGGAGCTTTACTCTGTATCAAACCCCGTGCTGTAGCTGCCCTGGGAGCGTTTGATGGGACAGTGTAGAGCGAGCTTTAATCTGTATCTAACTCCCTGTACCTGCCCTGGAAGTGTTTGATGGGACAGTGTAGAGGGAGCTTTAATCTGTATCTAACTCCCTGTACTTGTCCTGGGAGTGTTTGATGGGACAGTGTAGAGGCAGCTTTACTCTGTATCTAACCCCCTGTAGCTGGCCTGGGAGTGTTTGATGGGACAGTGTAGAGCGAGCTTTACTCTGTATCTAACCCGTGCTGTACCTGCCCTGGGAGTGTTTGATGGGACAGTGCAGAGGGAGCTTTACTCTGTATCTAACCCCCTGTACCTGCCCTGGGAGTGTTTGATGGGACAGTGTAGAGGGAGCTTTACTCTGTATCTAACCCCCTGTACCTGCCCTGGGAGTGTTTGTTGGGACAGTGTAGAGGGAGCTTTACCCTGTATCTAAACCCATGCTGTACCTGCCCTGGGAGTGTTTGATGGGACAATGTAGAGGGAGCTTTACTCTGTATCTAACCCATGCTGTACCTGCCCTGGGAGTGTGTGATGGGACTGTGTAGAGAGAGCTTTACTCTGTATCTAACCCCCTGTACCTGCCCTGGGAGTGTTTGATGGAACAGTGTAGAGGGAGCTTTACACTGTATCAAACCCCCTGCACCTTCCCTGGGAGTTTTTGATGGGACAGTGTCGAGGGAGCTTTACTCTGTATCTAACCCCCTGTACCTGTCCTGGGAGGGTTTGATGGGACAGTGTAGAGGGAGCTTTACTCTGTATCTAACCACCTGTACCTGCCCAGGGAGTGTTTGATGGGACAGTGTAGAGGGAGCTTTACTCTGTATCTAACCCCCAGTACCTGTCCTGGGAGTGTTTGATGGGACAGTGTAGAGGGAGCTTTACTCTGTATCAAACCCCGTGCTGTAGCTGCCCTGGGAGTGTTTGATGGGACAGTGCAGAGGGAGCTTTACTCTGTATCTAACCCCCTGTACCTGCCCTGGAAGTGTTTGATGGGACAGTGTAGAGGGAGCTTTAATCTGTATCTAACTCACTGTACCTGTCCTGGGAGTGTTTGATGGGACAGTGTAGAGGCAGCTTTACTCTGTATCTAACCCCCTGTACCTGCCCTGGGAGTGTTTGATGGGACAATGTAGAGCGAGCTTTACTCTGTATCTAACCCGTGCTGTACCTGCCCTGGGAGTGTTTGATGGGACAGTGTAGAGGGAGCTTTACTCTGTATCAAACCCATGCTGTACCTGCCCTGGGAGTGTTTGATGGGACTGTGTACAAGGAGCTTTACTCTGTATCTAACCCCCTGTACCTGCCCTGGGAGTGTTTGATGGGACAGTGTAGAGAGAGCTTTACTCTGTATCTAACCCCGTGCTGTAGCTGGACTGGGAGTGTTTGATGGGACTGTGTAGAGGGAGCTTTACTCTGTATCTAACCCCCTGTACCTGCCCTGGGAGTGTTTGATGGGACAGTATAGAGGGACCTTTACTCTGTATCTAACCCCCTGTACCTGCCCAAGGAGTGTTTCATGGGACATTGTAGAGGGAGCTTTACTCTGTATCTAACCCGTGCTGTACCTGCCCTGGGAGTGTTTGATGGGACAGTGTAGAGGGAGCTTTACTCTGTATCTAACGCCCTGTCCCTGCCCTGCGAGTGTTTGATGGGACAGTGTAGAGGGAGCTATACTCTGTATCTAACCCCCTGTACCTGCCCTGGGAGTGTTTGATGGGACAGTGTAGAGGGAGCTTTACTCTCTATCTAACACCCTGTACCTGCCCTGGGAGTGTTTGATGGGACAGTTTAGAGGGAGCTTTACTCTGTATCTAACCCCGTGCTGTACCTGCCCTGGGAGTGTTTGATGGGGCAGTGTAGAGGGAGCTTTACTCTGTATCTAACCCCCTGTACCTTCCGTGGGAGTGTTTGATGGAACAGTGTAGAGGGAGCTTTACTCGGTATCTAACCCCCTGTACCTGTCCTGGGAGTGTTTGATGGGACAGTGTAGAGGGAGCTTTACTCTGTATCTAACCCCCTGTACCTGTCCTGGGAGTGTTTGATGGGACAGTGTAGAGGGAGCTTCACTCTGTATCTGACCCCCTGTACCTGCCGTGGGAGTGTTTGATGGAACAGTGTAGAGGGAGCTTTACTCTGTATCTAACCCCCTGTACCTGCCCTGGGAGTGGTTGATGGGACAGTGTAGAGGGAGCTTTACTCTGTATCTAACCCCCTGTACCTGCCGTGGGAGTGTTTGATGGAACAGTGTAGAGGGAGCTTTACTCTGTATCTAACCCCCTGTACCTGCCGTGGGAGTGTTTGATGGAACAGTGTAGAGGGAGCTTTACTCTGTATCTAAGCCCCTGTACCTGCCCTGGGAGTGTTTGATGGGACACTGTAGAGGGAGCTTTACTCTGTATCTAACCACCTGCACCTGCACTGGGAGTCTTTGATGGGACAGTGTAGAGGGAGCTTCACTCTATATCTAACCCCCTGTACCTGCCCTGGGAGTGTTTGATGGGACAGTGCAGAGGGAGCTTTATTCTGTATCTAACCCGTGCTGTATCTGCCCTGGGAGTGTTTGATGGGACAGTGTGGAGGGAGCTTTACTCTGTATCTAACCCGTGCTGTATCTGCCCTTGGAGTGTTTGATGGGACAGTGCAGAGGGATCTTTACTCTGTATCTAACCCGTGCTGTATCTGCCCTTGGAGTGTTTGATGGGGCAGTGTAGAGGGAGCTTTACTCTGTATCTAACCCCCTGAACCTGCCCTGGAAGTTTTTGATGGGACAGTGTAGAGGGAGCTTTACTCTGTATCTAAACCCATGTACCTGTCCTGGGAGTGTTTGATGGGACAGTGTAGAGGGTGCTTTACTCTGTATCAAACCCCGTGCTGTAGCTGCCCTGGGAGCGTTTGATGGGACAGTGTAGAGCAAGCTTTAATCTGTATCTAACTCCCTGTACCTGCCCTGGAAGTGTTTGATGGGACAGTGTAGAGGGAGCTTTAATCTGTATCTAACTCCCTGTACTTGTCCTGGGAGTGTTTGATGGGACAGTGTAGAGGCAGATTTACTCTGTATCTAACCCCCTGTAGCTGCCCTGGGAGTGTTTGATGGGACAGTGTAGAGCGAGCTTTACTCTGTATCTAACCCCCTGTACCTGCCCTGGGAGTGTTTGATGGGACAGTGTAGAGGGAGCTTTACCCTGTATCTAAACCCATGCTGTACCTGCCCTGGGTGTGTTTGATGGGACTGTGTACAGGGAGCTTTACTCTGTATCTAACCCCCTGTACCTGCCCTGGGAGTGTTTGATGGGATAGTGTAGAGGGACCTTTACTCTTTATCTAACCCGTGCTGTACCTGCCCTAGGAGTGTTTGATGGGACAGTGTGGAGGGAGCTTTACTCTGTATCTAACCCCCTGCACCTGCCCTGGAAGTTTTTGATGGGACAGTGTAGAGGGAGCTTTAATCTGTATCTAACTCCCTGTACCTGTCCTGGGAGCGTTTGATGGGACAGTGTAGAGGCAGCTTTACTCTGTATCTAACCCCCTGTACCTGCCCTGGGAGTGTTTGATGGGACAGTGTAGAGGGAGCTTTACTCTGTATCTAACCCGTGCTGTACCTGCCCTGGGAGTGTTTGATGGGACAGTGTAGAGGGAGCTTTACTCTGTCTCAAACCCATGCTGTACCTGCCCTGGGAGTGTTTGATGGGACAGTGCAGAGGGAGCTTTACTCTGTATCTAACCCCCTGTACCTGCCCTGGGAGTGTTTGATGGGACAGTGTAGAGGGAGCTTTACTCTGTATCTAACCCCCTGTACCTGCCCTGGGAGTGTTTGATGGGACAGTGTGGAGGGAGCTTTACCCTGTATCTAAACCCATGCTGTACCTGCCCTGGGAGTGTTTGATGGGACTGTGTACAGGGAGCTTTACTCTATATCTAACCCGTGCTGTATCTGCCCTTGGAGTGTTTGATGGGACAGTGCAGAGGGAGCTTTACTCTGTATCTAACCCATGCAGTACCTGCCCTGGGAGTGTTTGATGGGACAGTGTAGAGGGAGCTTTACTCTGTATCTAACCCCCTGAACCTGCCCTGGGAGTGTCTGATGGGACAGTGTAGAGGGAGCTTTACTCTGTATCTAACCCCCTGTACCTGCCCTGGGAGTGTTGTTGGGACAGTGTAGAGGGAGCTTTACCCTGTATCTAAACCCATGCTGTACCTGCCCTGGGATTGTTTAATGGGACAGTGTAAAGAGAGCTTTACTCTGTATCTAACCCATGCTGTACCTGCCCTGGGAGTGTTTGATGGGACAGTGTAGAGGGAGCTTTACTCTGTATCTAACCCCCTGAACCTGCCTGGGAGTGTCTGATGGGACAGTGTAGAGGGAGCTTTACTCGGTATCTAACCCGTGCTGTATCTGCCCTTGGAGTGTTTGATGGGACAGTGCAGAGGGATCTTTACTCTGTATCTAACCACCTGTACCTGCCCTGGGAGTGTTTGATGGGACAGTGTAGAGGGAGCTTTACTCTGTATCTAACCCGTGCTGTATCTGCCCTTGGAGTGTTTGATGGGACAGTGCAGAGGGATCTTTACTCTGTATCTAACCACCTGTACCTGCCCTGGGAGTGTTTGATGGGACAGTGTAGAGGGAGCTTTACTCTGCACCTAACCCCCTGCACCTGCCCTGGGAGTGTTTGATGGGACAGTGTAGAGGGAGCTTTACTCTGTATCTAACCCCGTGCTGTACCTGCCCTGGGAGTGTTTGATGGGACAGTGTACAGGGAGCTTTACTCAGTATCTAACCCCCTGTACCTGCCCTGGGAGTGTTTGATGGGACAATGTAGAGGGAGCTTTACTCTGTTTCTAACCCGTGCTGTACCTGCCCTGGGAGTGTTTGATGGGACAGTGTAGAGGGAGCTTCACTCTGTATCTAACCCACTGTACCTGCCTTGGGAGTGTTTGATGGGACAGTGTAGAGGGAGCTTTACTCTGTATCTAACCCCCTGTACCTGCCCTGGGAGTGTTTGATGGGACAGTGTAGAGGGAGCTTTACTCTGTATCTAACCCCCTGTACCTGCCCTGGGAGTGTTTGATGGGACAGTGTGGAGGGAGCTTTACCCTGTATCTAAACCCATGCTGTACCTGCCCTGGGAGTGTTTGATGGGACTGTGTACAGGGAGCTTTACTCTATATCTAACCCGTGCTGTATCTGCCCTTGGAGTGTTTGATGGGACAGTGCAGAGGGAGCTTTACTCTGTATCTAACCCATGCAGTACCTGCCCTGGGAGTGTTTGATGGGACAGTGTAGAGGGAGCTTTACTCTGTATCTAACCCCCTGAACCTGCCCTGGGAGTGTCTGATGGGACAGTGTAGAGGGAGCTTTACTCTGTATCTAACCCCCTGTACCTGCCCTGGGAGTGTTGTTGGGACAGTGTAGAGGGAGCTTTACCCTGTATCTAAACCCATGCTGTACCTGCCCTGGGATTGTTTAATGGGACAGTGTAAAGAGAGCTTTACTCTGTATCTAACCCATGCTGTACCTGCCCTGGGAGTGTTTGATGGGACAGTGTAGAGGGAGCTTTACTCTGTATCTAACCCCCTGAACCTGCCTGGGAGTGTCTGATGGGACAGTGTAGAGGGAGCTTTACTCGGTATCTAACCCGTGCTGTATCTGCCCTTGGAGTGTTTGATGGGACAGTGCAGAGGGATCTTTACTCTGTATCTAACCACCTGTACCTGCCCTGGGAGTGTTTGATGGGACAGTGTAGAGGGAGCTTTACTCTGTATCTAACCCGTGCTGTATCTGCCCTTGGAGTGTTTGATGGGACAGTGCAGAGGGATCTTTACTCTGTATCTAACCACCTGTACCTGCCCTGGGAGTGTTTGATGGGACAGTGTAGAGGGAGCTTTACTCTGCACCTAACCCCCTGCACCTGCCCTGGGAGTGTTTGATGGGACAGTGTAGAGGGAGCTTTACTCTGTATCTAACCCCGTGCTGTACCTGCCCTGGGAGTGTTTGATGGGACAGTGTACAGGGAGCTTTACTCAGTATCTAACCCCCTGTACCTGCCCTGGGAGTGTTTGATGGGACAATGTAGAGGGAGCTTTACTCTGTTTCTAACCCGTGCTGTACCTGCCCTGGGAGTGTTTGATGGGACAGTGTAGAGGGAGCTTCACTCTGTATCTAACCCACTGTACCTGCCTTGGGAGTGTTTGATGGGACAGTGTAGAGGGAGCTATACTCTGTATCTAACCCCCTGTACCTGCCCTGGGAGTCTTTGATGGGACAGTGTAGAGGGAGCTTTACTCTGAATCTAACCCGTACTGTACCTGCCCTGGGAGTGTTTGATGGGACAGTGTAGAGTGAGCTTTACTCTGTATCTAACCCCGTGTACCTGCCCTGGGAGTGTTTGACGGGACAGTGTAGAGGGAGCTTTACTCTGTATCTAATCCCCTGTACCTGCCCTGGGAGTGTTTGATGGGACAGTGTAGAGGGAGCTTTATTCTGTATCTAACCCCATGCTGTACCTACCCTGGGAGTGTTTGATGGGACAATGTAGAGGGAGCTTTACTCTGTATCTAACCCGTGCTGTACCTGCCCTGGAGTGTTTGATGGGACAATGTAGAGGGAGCTTTACTCTGTATCTAACTCGTGCTGTAGCTGCCCTGGGAGTTTTTGATGGGACAGTGTAGAGGGAGCTTTACTCTGTATCTAACCCCCTGTACCTGCCCTGGGAGTGTTTGATGGGACAGTGAAGAGGGAGCTTTACTCTGTATCTAACCTCCTGCACCTGCCCTGGGATTCTTTGATGGGACAGTGTAGAGGGAGCTTTACTCTGTATCTAACCCCCTGTACCTGTCCTGGGAGTGTTTGATGGGACAGTGTAGAGGGAGCTTTACTCTGTATCTAACCCGTGCTGTACCTGCCCTGGGAGTGTTTGATGGGACAGTGTAGAGGGAGCTTTACTCTGTATCTAACCCCGTGCTGTACCTGCCCTGGGAGTGTTTGATGGGACAGTGTAGAGGGAGCTTTACTCTGTATCTAACCCCCTGTACCTGCCCTGGGATTCTTTGATGGGACAGTGTAGGGGGAGCTTTACTCTGTATCTAACCCATGGTGTACCTGCCCTGGGAGTGTTTGTTGGGACAGTGTCGAGGGAGATTTACTCTGTTTACGAGTGTGTGTGCTAACCTCCAGTGACTTTTGCTCCAGTATCTGCTTACTCAATGATTATTGTTGCCATGACAACCAGTGCTTGTTCTCAGCAAGAAATCCACTTTTGCATACAGACTGAACGAAGTCTCGGCAAAGAGTGAATTATTCCTTGCACGTTTGAAACCTTATGACCAGTCTCTGCATTATGTTTCCCTGTGAGAGACTCCTGGTCCTTGAAGCACTTTGTACACCATCACCGGATAAGGATGAAATAGTGAGACGATTATCTATTGAGCACGTCAGTATTTGTCACTCTCCCATCAATGTAACAAAACTAGCATGGATTGAGGATTGGTTAACGGACTGAAAACAGAGAGTAGGAATAAACGGGTCATTTTCAGGTTGGCAGACTGTAACTAGTGGGGTACCGCAAGGATCAGTGCTGGGGCCCCAGCTATTCACAATCTGTATCAATGATTTGGATGAGGGGACCGAGTGTAATATATCCAAGTTTACTGATGATACAAAGCTCGGTGGGAATGTAAGTTGTGAGGAGGATGCAAAGAGGCTCCAAGGGGATACAGACAGGCTCAGTGAGTGGGCAAGAACATGGCAAATGGAATATAATGTGGAGAAATGTGACGTTATCCACTTTGGTAGGAAAAATAGAAAAGCAGAGTATTTTTAAATTGTGAGAGATTGGGAAATGGTGGTGTTCAGAGGGGCCTGGGTTCCTTGTACACCAATCGCTGAAAGTTAACCTGCAGGTACAGCAAGTGATTAAAGCAAATGGGATGTTGGCCTTTATTACAGGAGGATTTGAGTACAAGAGTAAAGGTGTCTTACTGCAATTATATCGGGCCCTGGTGAGACCACACCGGGAGTATTGTGTACAGTTTGAGTCTCCTTACCTAAGGAAGGATATACTTGCCATTGAGGGAGTGCAACGAAGGTTCACCAGACTGATTCCTGGGATGGGGGGATTGCCCTATGAGGAGAGATTGAGCAGACTGGGCCGATATTCTCTAGAGTTTGGAAGAATGAGGTGATCTCATTGAAACATACAAAATTCTTACAGGGCTTGACAGGGTAGATGCTGAGAGGATGTTTCCCCCCGGGCTGGGGAGTCTGGAACCAGGGGTCACAGTCTCAGGATAAGGGGTCGGCCATTGAGGACTGAGATGAGGAGGAATTTCTTCACTCAGAGGGTGGTGAATCTTTGGAATTCTCTGCCCCAGAGGGCTGTGGAGGCTCAGTCGTTGAGTATATTCAAGGCTGAGATTGATAGATTGTTGGATATTCCAGGAATCGAGGGATATGGGGATAGTGCAGGAAAGTGGAGTTGAGGGCGAAGATCAGCCGTGATCTTATTCAATGGTGAGCAGGCTCGAGGGGCCGAATGGCCGACTCCTGCTCCTAATTCTTATGTTCTTATGTTCAATGTGGATCGCTGCGATCTCTCTGTATCAAGTAGATCCCCTATGATCACTGTGCACCCAGTAGATCCCTCAGATGGTTCTGCAACCAGTAGATCCCAACATGATCACTATGTCCCATGTACATCACCTAGGATCATTGTGCATCCAGTAGATCCCCACAGAGCATTCGGTGTCCAGTAGATCTCCTAGGATCAGTCCGAACCTAGAAGATCCCCTGTGATCACTGATCCCTGGAGTAGTGAAAGGGGCAGGAACTCTGACCGATTCCCCCCCACTCCAACGCAGGCAGCGCCCTTTGAACCAAAGCAATCGAGGGGCCTCTCAGAGTCGGAGAGTGTGGAGAACATCGGGTAATCACTGCACTGGAGCTGGCAAATGCATGAGACGGTAACTATCATGTACTGGATCCTGTTTTAGCAATTACCCAAGCTCTCCTAGAGATGACAGGATGAACACAAGAACATAAGAAATAGGAGCAGGAGTAGGCCATTCAGCCCCTCGAGCCTGCTCCGATATTCAATACGATCATGGCTGATCCGATCATGGACTCAGCTCCACTTCCCTGCCCGCTCCCCATAACCCTTCACTTCCTTATCGCTCAAAAATCTGTCTATCTCCGCCTTAAATTTATTCAATGACCCAGCCTCCACAGCTCTCTGAGGCAGTGAATTCCACAGATTTACAACCCTCTGAGAGAAGAAATTCCTCCTCATCTCAGTTTTAAATGGGCGGCCCCTTATTCTAAGATCATGCCCCCTAGTTCTAGTCTCCCCCATCAGTGGAAACATCCTCTCTGCATCCACCTTGTCGAGCCCCCTCATAATCTTATACGTTTCGATAAGATCACCTCTCATTCTTCTGAATTCCAATGAGTAGAGGCCCAACCTACTCAACCTTTCCTCATAAGTCAACCCCCTCATCTCCGGAATCAACCGAGTGAACCTTCTCTGAACTGCCTCCAAAGCAAGTATATCCTTTCGTAAATATGGAAACCAAAACTGCACGCAGTATTCCAGGTGTGGCCTCACCAATACCCTGTATAACTGCAGCAAGACTTCCCTGCTTTTATACTCCATCCCCTTTGCAATAAAGGCCAAGATACCATTGGCCTTCCTGATCACTTGCTGTACCTATATACTATCCTTTTGTGTTTCATGCACAAGTACCCCCAGGTCCTGCTGTACTGCAGCACTTTGCAATCTTTCTCCATTTAAATAATAACTTGCTCTTTGATTTTTTTCTGCCAAAGTGCATGACCTCACACTTTCCAACATTATACTCCATCTGACAAATTTTTGCCCACTCACTTAGCCTGTCTGTGTCCTTTGCAGATTTTTTGTGTCCTCCTCACACATTGCTTTTCCTCCCATCTTTGTATCGTCAGCAAACTTGGCTACGTTACACTCAGTCCCTTCTTCCAAGTCGCCCGTGGGTGAGATGAAGAGGTGTGGGAGGTGGGCTCGAACACCGGCACGGACCAGTTGAGTCGAATGCTGTAAATTCCATATCGTTCTCTGCAATAAATCATCACGGAGATTGTCAAGCTTCCCGACGCAGTCCTGTGCCGCCACCTAGTGACTCTTTGTGGAGCCGAGCCCGAGACAGATCCCAACGTTCCCCAGCTCACTGCTGCTTCCTGCTGGGAGATGATGGTAATGCAGCAGGATCACTTCTCACTCAATCCCAACCCAACCCAACATTTCACAACTGAAAATCCCCCCGCTTCACAGGAAAAGGAAATTAGCACAAACAAATCACAACCGTCTCCCCATATCCCCCATCCCCACCCACCCATCTCCTCCCCAACCCCACCCACCTCCTCCCCATATCCCCCAACCCCACCTACCCACCTTCTCCTCATATCCCCCAACCCCACCCACCCATCTCCTCCCCAGCCCCACCCACCTCCTCCCCATATCCCCCAACCCCACCTACCCACCTCCTCCCCATATCCCCCAACCCCACCCACCCATCTCCTCCCCAACCCCACCCACCTCCTCCCCATATCCCCCAACCCCACCTACCCACCTCCTCCCCATATCCCCCATCCCCACCCACCCATCTCCTCCCCAACCCCACCCACCTTCTCCCCATATCCCCCAACCCCACCCACCCACCTCCTCCCCATATCCCCCAACCCCACCTACCCACCTTCTCCCCATATCCCCCAACCCCACCTACCCACCTCCTCCCCATATCCCCCAACCGCACCCACCCATCTCCTCCCCAACCCCACCCACCTCCTCCCCATATCCCCCATCCCCACCCACCCATCTCCTCCCCAACCCCATCCACCGTCTCCCCATATCCCCCATCCCCACCCACCCATCTCCTCCCCAACCCCACCCACCCATCTCCTCCCCAACCCCACCCATCTCCTCCCCATATCCCCCAACCCCACCTACCCACCTCCTCCCCATATCCCCCAACCCCACCCACCCATCTCCTCCCCAACCCCATCCACCTCCTCCCCATATCCCCCAACCCCACCCACCCATCTCCTCCCCAACCCCACCCACCTCCTCCCTATATCCCCCAACCCCACCTACCCACCTTCTCCTCAAACTGACATATGAAGAAAGACTGGATCGACTGGGCTTATATTCACTGGAGTTTAGAAGAATGAGAGGGGATCTCATAGAAACATGTAAAATTCTGACGGGACTGGACAGATTAGATGCAGGAAGAATGTTCCCGATGTTGGGAAAGTCCAGGACCAGGGGTCACAGTCTAGGGATAAGGGGTAAGCCATTTAGGACCGAGATGAGGAGAAACTTCTTCACCCAGAGAGTGGTGAACCTGTGGAATTCTCTACCGCAGAAAGTAGTTGAGGCCAATTCACTAAATATATTCAAAAGGGAGTTAGATATGGCCCTTACGGCTAAAGGGAAGGTGGAGTTTGAACATCACATCTCGGACACGCCTGTCAAAGTGACGAAGAGGATCTAATTGGACAGCGGTGACACTTCCCCCAACTGAGCCAAATGGTCCGCCACCTTCTCGGGACAACTAGGGACGGGCAATAAATGCCGGCCCTGCCGGATGCCCATGTCCCGGGAATCTGCTGATAAACCTACGCTCAGTGAGAGCAGTGACACGCTGGCTAACGTCCTGCAATGGACAGGCCTCATTGCCTGACGCAACACAAGGCCCATTTGTGTGTTTAACAGTCAGTGTCATGGTTGGGGCCTGGTGTTGAGTCCTTAGATGCCCTGATAATGACTCCACGAGGCAATGTGTTGTACTTGAACTGTAGTGACCTTAGCCCTTTATTGATAGCTCCAGAGTGAGGATCACACCTGGAGGCCTGCCTTTTATACTAGGCCAGGCACACCTGTACAGGTAACCTACGAGTCTCCCACTGCGGTGCCCCCTGGTGGCACACCTTGTGATAGTACCAAGAGTAACGTGTAGGGTACATGACACCCGGGTTTATTGGCTTCATATCTGCAGCCTGGACCTCCGTTACCCCCAGTCCGCTCAGTACGCCCAAGATTCAGTGAGTGGCTGAGCGATCGGTCGGCCCTCTCAGTACTTGCTTGGGCCTTTCTGCGGAATATTGCAGAGCGATAAATGTCAGCAGAGATTTTTTTTAAATCTATGCGTCATCATCATCATCAGAGGCAGTCCCTCGGAATCGAGGAAGACTTGCTTCCACTCTAACAGTGAGTTCTCAGGTGGCTGAACAGTCCAATACGGGAATTACAGTTTCTGTCACAGGTGGGACAGACAGTGGTTGAGGGAAGGGGAGGGTGGGACTGGTTTGCCGCACGCTCCTTCCGCTGCCTGCGCTTGGTTTCTGCATGCTCTCGGCGACGAGACTCGAGGTGCTCAGCGCCCTCCCAGATGCACTTCTCCCAGTCCTCAGGTTTGCTGCTTTTTCTGGCCAATTTATATGCCTCTTCCTTGGATTTAACACTATCCTTAATTTCCCTTGTTAGCCACAGTTGAGCCACCTTCCCCGTTTTATTTTTATTCCAGACAGGGATGTATAATTGTTGAAGATCATCCATGTGATCTTTAAATGTTTGCCATTGCCTATCCACTGTCAACCCTTTAAGTATCATTCTCCAGTCTATCCTAGCCAATTCACGTCTCATACCATCGAAGTTATCTTTCCTTAAGTTCAGGACCCTAGTCTCTGAATTAACTGTGTCACTCCCCATCTTAATAAAGAATTCTAACATATTATGGTCACTCTTCCCCAAGGGGCCTCGCACAACAAGGTTGCTAATTAGTCCGTTCTCATTACACATCACCCAGTCTAGGATGGCCAGCTCTCTAGTTGGTTCCTCGACATATTGGTCCAGAAAACCATCCCTAATACACTCCAGGAAATCCTCCTCCATCGCATTGCAACCAGTTTGGTTAGCCCAATCAATATGTAGATTAAAGTCGCCCATGATAACTGCTGTACCTTTATTGCACACATCCCTAATTTCTTGTTTGATGCTGTCCCCAACCTCACTACTACTGTTTGGTGGTCTGTACACAACTCCCACTAGCGTTTTCTGCCCTTTGGTATTCCGCAGCTCCACCCATACCGATTCCACATCATCCAGGCTAATGTCCTTCCTTACTATTGCATTAATTTCCTCTTTAACCAGCAAAGCCACCCCACCTCCTTTTCCTTTCTGTCTATCCTTCCTAAATGTGGAATACCCCTGGATGTTGAGTTCCCAGCCTTGGTCACCCTGGAGCCATGTCTCCGTGATGCCAATTACATCATATCTGTTAACCTGCACAGTTAATTCATCCACCTTATTCCGAATACTCCTCGCTTTAAGGCACAGAGCCTTCAGGCTTGTCTTTCTAACACACTTTGCCCCTTTAGAATTTTGCTGTAATGTGGCCCTTTTTGCTTTTTGCCTTCGGTTTCTCTGCCCTCCACTTTTACTTTTCTTCCTTCTATCTTTTGCTTCTGCCCCCATTCTACTTCCCTCTGTCTCCCTGCATAGGTTCCCATCCCCCTGCCATATTAGTTTAACCCCTCCCCAACAGCACTAGCAAACACTCCCCCTCGGACATTGGTTCCGGTCCTGCCCAGGTGCAGACCGTCCGGTTTGTACTGGTCCCACCTCCCCCAGAACCGGTTCCCTGGGGTTGGCTGCGTACTCCAACAAGCAAATGAATTGGGCAAGCTACAACCTGCTGCGTATGCTTCGAGAAGTCTGTCTAAAGCAGAAAGAGCTTACAGTATGGTAGAGAAAGAAGTTTTGGCCTGTGTGTATGGGGTAAACAAAATACACCGGTACCTGTTTGGTCTTCGTTTTGGACTAGAAATGATCACAAGTCACTCATTTCATTGTTTGCGGAAAACAAAGGTATTAATACCAATGCATCGTCCCACATTCAAAGGTGGGCGCTGACATTGTCTGTCTATGATTACGTCATCCATCATAAACCTGGCACTGAGAATTGTGCCGATGCATTGAGTCGTCTGCCCTTACCCACACCTGAGATGGAGACTCCTCAACCTGCAGATGTACTGTCAGTAATGGATGCTTTTGAGAGTGAAGGAACTCCTGTCACTGCTCAACAAGTTAGGATCTGGACCAGCCATGACCCTATTTTATCGGTTGTGAAACGGTGTTTACTCAGTGGTGATTTTTAACCAATAAGGGAATTAAGGGTTACGGGGAGAGGGCGGGTAAGTGGAGCTGAGTCCACGGCCAGATCAGCCATGATCTTATTGAATGTCAGAGCAGGCTCGATGGGCTAGATGGCTTACTCCTGTTCCTAATTCTTATGTTCTTATGTTCTTATTGGTCTGCCATACCTATGGAGATGCGTGAGGTGACCAAACCTTACAACTGTCGCAAGGATGAGCTGTCCATTCAGTCAGACTGTTTTGGGGTAATCGTGTAATCATGCCTAAGAAAGGTCGAAAAAAATTTGTACGTGAACTTCATAGCACTCATTCTGGTATTGTCACGATGAAAGACATTGCTAGGTCTCATGTATGGTGGCCTGGAATTGACTCTGATCTGGAATCATGTGTGCATCAGTGCAACACTTGCATGCAGCTCAGTAAAGTACCAGCGGAATCTCCGCTGAGTCTTTGGTCGTGGCCATCCAAACCATGGTCGAGGTGGATGCATATTCTAAGTGGATAGAGTGTGTTATTATGTCATCCAGCACGTCTACAGCTACCATTGAGAGCCTTCGTATCATGTTTGCTACTCATGGTTTGCCTGACATTGTTGTGAGTGACAACGGATCTTGCTTCACAAGTCTTGAGTTCCAGGAGTTCATGAAACTCAATGGCATCAGACATGTGTGATCAGCTCCATTCAAGCCTGCTTCTAATGGTCAAGTAGAGTGTGCCGTTCAAACAATCCAAGCAAAGTATGAAACGTGTAACTCAGGGCTCACTGCAGAGACGGTTGTCATGTATATTGCTCAGTTACAGGCCAAGACCTCATACACTTACTGGGGTTCCTCCTGCTGAACTACGGATGGAGAGAAATCTCAAGACCAGGCTTTCTCTTGTTCATCCTGATTTGAACAATCTTGTTGAAAACAGACATCAAAGTCAGCAATGGTGTCATGATCATGTTGCCGTGTCACGTGACATCTCGGTCAACGATGCGGTTTATGTACTGAACTGTGGTCAAGGTACAAAGTGGATCGCCAGCACTGTTACAGCCAAGAATGGTAACAGAGTGTTTATTGTCGTGCTCAAGAATGGGCAAACATGCAGGAAACACCTTGACCAGGTTAAACTGCGGCACACGGATGAACTGGAAGCGAGTGAGGAAGATGCAGTCAGTGACCAACCAAACATTGTTCACTCATCAGAGGACTCTGCTGACATTACTGACTCTGAACCTTCAGTCTCTGATGTGGTCATTGTTATCGATGTAAACTTGTATTTACTCTGTACAGCCACCAGAGGGCTCATCCCCTGGAGTTCCAAGGGATCCCATAATCCCTTGGGAGCACAGGTATTTAAGGAGGCTTCACGGGTTGGAGAGGCACTCTGGAGACCTGCAATAAAAGACTAAGGTCACACTTTACTTGGAGCTCACAGTATTCAGTCTGACTCTTTCTCTATACACTACAGTCATCACCATTCCCACCAGATCGGCTACTCAGCCCTCAGTCTCAACGGACTCAGAACGCTTTCCCAGAGCCAAAAGTTGAACTGAGACGATCAACTCGTGAGAGCAAAGCCCCAGACCGTCTTAATTTGTTAAAAGACTGTTGTTAAGATTTTAAAAGGAGGATGTTATTATGTTTTAATGCTTGGGGCAGTGAATTCCACAGATTTACAACCCTCTGAGAGAAGAAATTTCTCCTCATCTCAGTTTTAAATGGGCGGTCCCTTATTCTAAGATCATGCCCCCTAGTTCTAGTCTCCCCCATCAGTGGAAACATCCTCTCTGCATCCATCTTGTCAAACCCCCTCATAATCTTATACATTTCGATAAGATCACCTCTCATTCTTCTGAATTCCAATGAGTAGAAGCCCAACCTACTCAACCTTTCCTCATAAGTCAATCCCCTCATCTCTGGAATCAACTTAGTTTCCATTGACATCAATGGAGTGCAGACTCATCCATCATTAGAAGTGGCCCATCGTGTATACACTGCCTCTTTGAAAGTGTTTGAAATAAATTGCAGTCACAGGAGCAGGAGGCCATTGGGCCCCTCGATACTGTTCCGCCATTCAATCAGATCGCGGCTGATCTGTATCTTAACTCCATCTACCCGCCTTGGTTCCATAACCCTCAACACACTTACCCAACAAAAATCTATCCATCTCAGTTTGGACATTTTTAATTGACCCCCCAGCCCCACCAGCGTTCTGGGGGAAGAGTTCCAGATTCCCCCGGCCCGCTGTGTGAAGAACTCCTTCCCGACATCGCCCCTGAACGGCCGAGCTCTGACTGTAAGGTGATGGCCCCTTGTTCTGGGTTCCCCCAACCAGAGGATATCGTTTCTCTCCATCGACCCGATCGAATCCTTTCATCATCCCCGCTCCCCAGCAGCCCTGCAACTTTATCCGTTAAATATTGATCCAATTCCCCTCGGCAAGCTGTGATTGAATCTGCTCCCACCGCCCTGTCAGGCAATGCGTCCCCAATCCCAGCAGCTCGCAACTTTACTTCATAAATTGACAAAATTAAGAGGCAGACAAGGTGTATCATCCGATTGTTTGCTCAGTGTTTGGACCAGATACTCCCCGATATCGACAGGTCCACGGGAACCGGGACCCCAACCAGGGAGGTGCTGGGGCCACCGTGTGCTCTCTCTCGCTCTCTCTGCCTCTCCCTCTCTCTCTCTCACTCTCTGTCTCTCTCCCTCCCTCTCTCTCTGTCTCTCTCTCTCTCTCTCTCTCACACTCTCTGCCTCTCTCTCTCTCCCTCTCTCTCTGACTCTCTCTCTCTCTCTCTGTCTCCCTCTCTCTCTCTCTCTCTCTCTCATTCTCTCTCTGTCTCCCTCTCTCTCTCTTTCTCTCTCTCTCTCATTCTCTCTCTGTCTCCCTCCCTCTCTCTCTCTCTCTCTCTGCCTCTCTCACTCCCTCTCTCTCGGTCTCTCTCTCTCTCATTCTCTCTCTCTCCATCTCTGTCTCTGTCTCTTTCTGTCAATCTCTCTGCCTCTCTCTCTCTCTCCCTCTCTCTCTGACTCTCTCTCTCTCTCTCTGTCTCCCTCTCTCTCTCTCTCTCTCTCTCATTCTCTCTCTGTCTCCCTCTCTCTCTCTTTCTCTCTCTCTCTCATTCTCTCTCTGTCTCCCTCCCTCTCTCTCTCTCTCTCTCTGCCTCTCTCTCTCACTCCCTCTCTCTCGGTCTCTCTCTCTCTCATTCTCTCTTCTCTCCATCTCTGTCTCTGTCTCTTTCTGTCAATCTCTCTGTCTCTCTCTCTCCCTCTCTCTCTGTCCCTCCCTCCCTCCCTCTCTCTCTCTGTCCCTCCCTCGCTCTCTCTCTCTGTCCTTCCCTTCCTCCCTCGCTCCCTCTCTCTGTCCCTCCCTCCCTCGCTCACTCTCTCTGTCCCTCCCTCCCTTGCTCCCTCTCTCTGTCCCTCCCTCTCTCTGTCCCTCCCTCCCTCTCTCTCTCTCTCCCTCCCTCACTCCCTCGCTCTCTCTCTCTGTCCCTCCCTCCCTCGGGGGTGTGTTTGCTAGTGCTGTTGGGGAGGAGTTAAACTAATATGGCAGGGGGATGGGAACCAATGCAGGGAGACAGAGGGAAACAAAAAGGAGACAAAAGCAAAGGGCAGAAAGGAGATGAGGAAAAGTAGAGGGCAGAGAAACCCAAGGCAAAGAACAAAAAGGGCCATTGTACAGCAAAATTCTAAAAGGACAAAGGGTGTTAAAAAAACAAGCCTGAAGGCTTTGTGTCTTAATGCAAGGAGTATCTGTAATAAGGTGGATGAATTAACTGTGCAAATAGATGTTAACAAATATGATGTGATTGGGATTACGGAGTCGTGGCTCCAGGATGATCAGGGCTGGGAACTCAACATCCAGGGGTATTCAACATTCAGGAAAGATAGAATAAAAGGAAAATGAGGTGGGGTAGCATTGCTGGTTAAAGAGGAGATTAATGCAATAGTTAGGAAAGACATTAGCTTGGATGATGTGGAATCTATATGGGTAGAGCTGCAGAACACCAAAGGGCAAAAAACGTTAGTAGGAGTTGTGTACAGACCTCCAAACAGTAGTAGTGATGTTGGGGAGGGCATCAAACCGGAAATTAGGGGTACATGCAATAAAGGTGCAGCAGTTATCATGGGTGACTTTAATATGCACATAGATTGGGCTAACCAAACTGGAAGCAATACGGTGGAGGAGGATTTCCTGGAGTGCATAAGGGATGGTTTTCTAGACCAATATGTCGAGGAACCAACTAGGGGGGAGGCCATCTTAGACTGGGTGTTGTGTAATGAGAGAGGATTAATTAGCAATCTCGTTGTGCGAGGCCCCTTGGGGAAGAGTGACCATAATATGGTGGAATTCTGCATTAGGATGGAGAATGAAACAGTTAATTCAGAGACCATGGTCCAGAACTTAAAGAAGGGTAACTTTGAAGGTATGAGGCGTGAATTGGCTAGGATAGATTGGCGAATGATACTTAAGGGGTTGACTGTGGATGGGCAATGGCAGACATTTAGAGACCGCATGGATGAATTACAACAATTGTACATTCCTGTCTGGCGTAAAAATAAAAAAGGGAAGGTGGCTCAACCGTGGCTATCAAGGGAAATCAGGGATAGTATTAAAGCCAAGGAAGTGGCATACAAATTGGCCAGAAATAGCAGCGAACCCAGGGACTGGGAGAAATTTAGAACTCAGCAGAGGAGGACAAAGGGTTTGATTAGGGCAGGGAAAATGGAGTACGAGAAGAAACTTGCAGGGAACATTAAGACGGATTGCAAAAATTTCTATAGATATGTAAAGAGAAAAAGGTTAGTAAAGACAAACGTAGGTCCCCTGCAGTCAGAATCAGGGGAAGTCATAACGGGGAACAAAGAAATGGTAGACCAATTGAACAAGTACTTTGGTTCGGTATTCACTAAGGAGGACACAAACAATCTTCCGGATATAAAAGGGGTCAGAGGGTCTAGTAAGGAGGAGGAACTGAGGGAAATCCTTATTAGGCGGGAAATTGTGTTGGGGAAATTGATGGGATTGAAGGCCGATAAATCCCCAGGGCCTGATGGACTGCATCCCAGAGTACTTAAGGAGGTGGCCTTAGAAATAGCGGATGCATTGACAGTCATTTTCCAACATTCCATACACTCTGGATCAGTTCCTATCGAGTGGAGGGTAGCCAATGTAACCCCACTTTTTAAAAAAGGAGGGAGAGAGAAAACAGGGAATTATAGACCGGTCCGCCTGACCTCAGTAGTGGGTAAAATGATGGAATCAATTATTAAGGATGCCATAGCAGCGCATTTGGAAAGAGGTGACATGATAGGTCCAAGTCAGCATGGATTTGTGAAAGGGAAATCATGCTTGACAAATCTTCTGGAATTTTTTGAGGATGTTTCCAGTAGAGTGGACAAGGGAGAACCAGTTGATGTGATGTATTTGGACTTTCAGAAGGCTTTCGACAAGGTCCCACACAAGAGATTAATGTGCAAAGTTAAAGCACATGGGATTGGGGGTAGTGTGCTGACATGGATTGAGAACTGGTTGGCAGACAGGAAGCAAAGAGTAGGAGTAAATGGGTACTTTTCAGAATGGCAGGCAGTGACTAGTGGGGTACCGCAAGGTTCTGTGCTGGGGCCCCAGCTGTTTACATTGTACATTAATGATTTAGACGAGGGGATTAAATGTAGTATCTCCAAATTTGCAGATGACACTAAGTTGGGTGGCAGTGTGAGCTGCGAGGAGGATGCTATGAGGCTGCAGAGTGACTTGGATAGGTTAGGTGAGTGGGCAATTGCATGGCAGATGAAGTATAATGTGGATAAATGTGAGGTTATCCACTTTGGTGGTAAAAACAGAGAGACAGACTATTATCTGAATGGTGACAGATTAGGAAAAGGGGAGGTGCAACGAGACCTGGGTGTCATGGTACATCAGTCATTGAAGGTTGGCATGCAGGTACAGCAGGCGGTTAAGAAAGCAAATAGCATGTTGGCCTTCATAGCGAGGGGATTTGAGTACAGGGGCAGGGAGGTGTTACTACAGTTGTACAGGGCCTTGGTGAGGCCACACCTGGAGTATTGTGTTCAGTTTTGGTCTCCTAACCTGAGGAAGGACATTCTTGCTATTGAGGGAGTGCAGCGAAGGTTCACCAGACTGATTCCCGGGATGGCGGGACTGACCTATCAAGAAAGACTGGATCAACTGGGTTTGTATTCACTGGAGTTCAGAAGAATGAGAGGGGACCTCATAGAAATGTTTAAAATTCTGACGGGTTTAGACAGGTTAGATGCAGGAAGAATGTTCCCAATGTTGGGGAAGTCCAGAACCAGGGGACACAGTCTAAGGATAAGGGGTAAGCCATTTAGGACCGAGATGAGGAGAAACTTCTTCACCCAGAGAGTGGTGAACCTGTGGAATTCTCTACCACAGAAAGTTGTTGAGGCCAATTCACTAAATATATTCAAAAGGGAGTTAGATGAGGTCCTTACTACTAGGGGAATCAAGGGGTATGGCGAGAAAGCAGGAATGGGGTACTGAAGTTTCATGTTCAGCCATGAACTCATTGAATGGCGGTGCAGGCTAGAAGGGCCAAATGGCCTACTCCTGCACCTATTTTCTATGTTTTCTATGTCTCCGTCCCTCCCTCCCTTGCTCCCTCTCTCTGTCACTCCCTCCCTCGCTCCCTGTCTCTGTTCCTCGCTCCCTCGCTCTCTCTGTCTCTGTCCCTCCCGCCCTCGCTCTCTCTGTCTCTGTCCCTCCCTCCTTCACTCTCTCTCTCTGTCCTTCCCGCCCTCAGTTCCTTGCTCCCTCTCTCTGTCCCTCCCACACTCCCTCTCTCTGTCCCTCCCTCCCTCTCTCTCTCTGTCCCTCTCTCTCTCCCTCCCTCACTCTCTCTCTGTCCCTCCATCCCTCCCTCGCTCCCTCTCTCTGTCCCTCCCTCCCTCGCTCCCTCTCTCTGTCCCTCCCTCCCTCGCTCCCTCTCTCTGTCCCTCCCTCCCTCGCACTCTCTCTCTGTCCTCCCTCCCTTGCTCCCTCTCTCTGTCCCCTCCCTCCCTCGCTCCCTCTCTCTGTCCCTCCCTCCCATGCTCCCTCTCTCTGTCCCTCCCTCCCTCTCCCTCTCTCTCTCCATCCCTCTTTCCCTCGCTCTCTCTCTGTCCCTCCCTCCCTCGCTCTCTCTCTCCGTTTCTCGCTCCCTCTCTCTGTCTCGCCCTCCCTCTCTCTGTCCCTCCCTCCCTCCCTCGCTCTCTCTCTGTCCCTCCATTCCTCGCTCCCTCTCTCTGTCCCTCTCTCCCTCGCTCCCTCTCTCTGTCCCTCCCTCCCTCCCTCACTCTCTCTCTCCGTCCCTCGCTCCCTCTCTCTGTCCCTCCCTCCCTCCCTCTCTCTCTCTGTCCCTCTCTCCCTCGCTCTCTCTCTGTCCCTCCCATCCTTGCTCTCTCTCTCCGTCCCTCCCTCCCTCGCTCCCTCGCTCCCTCTCTCTGTCCCTCACTTCCTCTTTCTGTCCCTCCCTCCCTCGCACCCTCTCTCTGTCCCTCCCTCGCTCTCTCTCTCTGTCCCTCCCTCCCTCGCTCCCTCTCTCTGTCCCTCGCTCCCTCTCTCTGTCCCTCCCTCCCTCGCTCCCTCTCTCTGTCCCTCCATCCCTCTCTCTGTCCCTCCCTCCCTCGCTCCCTCTCTCTGTCCCTCCCTCCATCGCTCTCTCTCTCTGTCCCTCCCTCCCTCGCTCTCTCTCTCCGTCCCTCCCTCACTCGCTCCATCTCTCTGTCCTTCGCTTCCTCTCTCTGTCCCTCCCTCCGTCGCTCTCTCTCCGTCCCTCCCTCCCTCGCTCCCTCTCTCTGTCCCTCCCTCCCTCCCTCTCTCTCTCTGTCCCTCTCTCCCTCGCTCTCTCTCTGTCCCTCCCATCCTTGCTCTCTCTCTCCGTCCCTCCCTCCCTCGCTCCCTCGCTCCCTCTCTCTGTCCCTCGCTTCCTCTTTCTGTCCCTCCCTCCCTCGCACCCTCTCTCTGTCCCTCCCTCGCTCTCTCTCTCTGTCCCTCCCTCCCTCGCTCCCTCTCTCTGTCCCTCGCTCCCTCTCTCTGTCCCTCCCTCCCTCGCTCCCTCTCTCTGTCCCTCCATCCCTCTCTCTGTCCCTCCCTCCCTCGCTCCCTCTCTCTGTCCCTCCCTCCATCGCTCTCTCTCTCTGTCCCTCCCTCCCTCGCTCTCTCTCTCCGTCCCTCCCTCACTCGCTCCCTCTCTCTGTCCTTCGCTCCCTCTCTCTGTCCCTCCCTCCGTCGCTCTCTCTCCGTCCCTCCCTCCCTCGCTCCCTCTCTCTGTCCCTCGCTCCCTCTCTCTGTCCCTCCCTCCCTTGCTCTCTCTCTCCGTCCCTCCCACCCTCGCTCCCTCTCTCTGTCCCTCGCTCCCTCTCTCTGTCCCTCCCTCCCTCGCTCCCTCTCTCTGTCCCTCCCTCCCTCGCTCTCTCTCTCTCTGTCCCTCCCTCCTTCGCTCTCCCTCTCCGTCCCTCCCTCCCTCGCTCCCTCTCTCTGTCCCTCGCTCCCTCTCTCTGTCCCTCACTCCCTCGCTCCCTCTCTCTGTTCCTCCCTCCCTCGCTCCCTCTCTCTGTCCCTCGCTCCCTCTCTCTGTCCCTCACTCCCTCTCTCTGTTCCTCCCTCCCTCGCTCCCACTCTCTGTCCCTCGCTCCCTCTCTCTGTCCCTCCCTCCCTCGCTCTCTCTCTCCGTCCCTCCTTCCCTCGCTCCCTCTCTCTTTCCCTCGCTCCCTCTCTCTGTCCCTCCCTCCCTTGCTCCCTCTCTCTGTCCCTCCATCCCTCGCTCCCTCTCTCTGTCCCTCCCTCCCTCGCTCCCTCTCTCTGTCCCTCCCTCCCTCGTTCTCTCCCTCCGTCCCTCACTCCCTCTCTCTGTCCCTCCGTCCCTCCCTCTGTCTCTGTCCCTCTCTCCCTCGCTCTCTCTCTATCCCTCCCTCCCTTGCTCTCGCTCTCCGTCCCTCCCTCCCTCGCTCCCTCTCTCGGTCACTCGCTCCCTCTCTCTGTCCCTCCCTCGCTCCCTCTCTCTGTCCCTCCCTCCCTCTCTCTGTCCCTCCATCCCTCGCTCCCTCGCTCTGTTCCTCCCTCCCTCGCTCCCTCTCTCTGTCCCTCCCTCCCTCTCTCTGTCCCTCCCTCCCTCTCTCTGTCCCTCCCTCCCTCCCTCGCTCTCTCTCTGTTCCTCCATTTCTCGCTCCCTCTCTCTGTCCCTCCCTCCCTCGCTCTCTCTCTCCGTCCCTCGCTACCTTTCTCTGTCCCTCCCTCCCTCACTCCCTCTCTCTGTCCCTCGCTCCCTCTCTCTGTCCCTCCCTCCCTCGCTCCCTCTCTCTGTCCCTCCATCCCTCGCTCCCTCTCTCTGTCCCTCGCTCCCTCTCTCTGTCCCTCGCTCCCTCTCTCTGTCCCTCCCTCCCTCGCTCTCTCTCTCCGTCCCTCCCTCCCTCGCTCCCTCTCTCTGTCCCTCGCTCCCTCTCTCTGTCCCTCCCTCCCTCGCTCCCTCTCTCAGTCCCTCCCTCCCTCGCTCTCTCTCTCCGTTTCTCGCTCCCTCTCTCTGTCTCGCCCTCCCTCTCTCTGTCCCTCCCTCCCTCCCTCGCTCTCTCTCTGTCCCTCCATCCCTCGCTCCCTCTCTCTGTCCCTCTCTCCCTCGCTCCCTCTCTCTGTCCCTCCCTCCCTCCCTCACTCTCTCTCTCCGTCCCTCGCTCCCTCTCTCTGTCCCTCCCTCCCTCCCTCTCTCTCTCTGTCCCTCTCTCCCTCGCTCTCTCTCTGTCCCTCCCATCCTTGCTCTCTCTCTCCGTCCCTCGCTCCCTCGCTCCCTCTCTCTGTCCCTCGCTTCCTCTTTCTGTCCCTCCCTCCCTCGCACCCTCTCTCTGTCCCTCCCTCGCTCTCTCTCTCTGTCCCTCCCTCCCTCGCTCCCTCTCTCTGTCCCTCGCTCCCTCTCTCTGTCCCTCCCTCCCTCGCTCCCTCTCTCTGTCCCTCCATCCCTCTCTCTGTCCCTCCCTCCCTCGCTCCCTCTCTCTGTCCCTCCCTCCATCGCTCTCTCTCTCTGTCCCTCCCTCCCTCGCTCTCTCTCTCCGTCCCTCCCTCACTCGCTCCCTCTCTCTGTCCTTCGCTCCCTCTCTCTGTCCCTCCCTCCGTCGCTCTCTCTCTGTCCCTCCCTCCCTCGCTCCCTCTCTCTGTCCCTCGCTCCCTCTCTCTGTCCCTCCCTCCCTTGCTCTCTCTCTCCGTCCCTCCCACCCTCGCTCCCTCTCTCTGTCCCTCGCTCCCTCTCTCTGTCCCTCCCTCCCTCGCTCCCTCTCTCTGTCCCTCCCTCCCTCGCTCTCTCTCTCTCTGTCCCTCCCTCCTTCGCTCTCTCTCTCCGTCCCTCCCTCCCTCGCTCCCTCTCTCTGTCCCTCGCTCCCTCTCTCTGTCCCTCACTCCCTCGCTCCCTCTCTCTGTTCCTCCCTCCCTCGCTCCCTCTCTCTGTCCCTCGCTCCCTCTCTCTGTCCCTCACTCCCTCTCTCTGTTCCTCCCTCCCTCGCTCCCTCTCTCTGTCCCTCGCTCCCTCTCTCTGTCCCTCCCTCCCTCGCTCTCTCTCTCCATCCCTCCTTCCCTCGCTCCCTCTCTCTGTCCCTCGCTCCCTCTCTCTGTCCCTCCCTCCCTTGCTCCCTCTCTCTGTCCCTCCATCCCTCGCTCCCTCTCTCTGTCCCTCCCTCCCTCGCTCCCTCTCTCTGTCCCTCCCTCCCTCGTTCTCTCCCTCCGTCCCTCACTCCCTCTCTCTGTCCCTCCCTCCCTCCCTCTGTCTCTGTCCCTCTCTCCCTCGCTCTCTCTCTATCCCTCCCTCCCTTGCTCTCGCTCTCCGTCCCTCCCTCCCTCGCTCCCTCTCTCGGTCACTCGCTCCCTCTCTCTGTCCCTCCCTCGCTCCCTCTCTCTGTCCCTCCCTCCCTCTCTCTGTCCCTCCATCCCTCGCTCCCTCTCTCTGTTCCTCCCTCCCTCGCTCCCTCTCTCTGTCCCTCCCTCCCTCTCTCTGTCCCTCCCTCCCTCTCTCTGTCCCTCCCTCCCTCCCTCGCTCTCTCTCTGTTCCTCCATTTCTCGCTCCCTCTCTCTGTCCCTCCCTCCCTCGCTCTCTCTCTCCGTCCCTCGCTACCTTTCTCTGTCCCTCCCTCCCTCACTCCCTCTCTCTGTCCCTCGCTCCCTCTCTCTGTCCCTCGCTCCCTCTCTCTGTCCCTCCATCCCTCGCTCCCTCTCTCTGTCCCTCGCTCCCTCTCTCTGTCCCTCGCTCCCTCTCTCTGTCCCTCCCTCCCTCGCTCTCTCTCTCCATCCCTCCCTCCCTCGCTCCCTCTCTCTGTCCCTCGCTCCCTCTCTCTGTCCCTCCCTCCCTCGCTCCCTCTCTCTGTCCCTCCCTCCCTCGCTCCCTCTCTCTGTTCCTCCCTCCCTCGCTTCCTCTCTCTGTCCCTCGCTCCCTCTCTCTGTCCCTCCCTCCCTCGCTCTCTCTCTCCGTCCCTCCCTCCCTCCTTCCCTCGCTCTCTCTCTCCGTCCCTCCCTCCCTCGCTCCCTCGCTCTGTCCCTCGCTCCCTCTCTCTGTCCCTCCCTCCCTTGCTCCCTCTCTCTGTCCCTCTACCCTCGCTCCCTCTCTCTGTCCCTCCCTCCCTCGCTGCCTCTCTCTGTCCCTCCCTCCCTCGTTATCTCTCTCCGTCCCTCGCTCCCTTGCTCCCTCTCTCTGTCCCTCGCTCCCTCTCTCTATCCCTCGCTCCCTCTCTCTGTCCCTCCCTCCCTCGCTCCCTCTCTCTGTCCCTCCCTCCCTCGCTCCCTCTCTCTGTCCCTCCCTCCCTCCCTCTGTCTCTGTCCCTCTCTTCTTCTTTCTGTCTCTGTCCCTCTCTCCCTCGCTCTCTCTCTGTCCCTCCCTCCCTTGCTCTCGCTCTCCGTCCCTCCCTCCCTCGCTCCCTCTCTCTGTCCCTCGCTCCCTCTCTCTGTTCCTCCCTCCCTCGCTCCCTCTCTCTGTCCCTCCCTCCCTCGCTCTCTCTCTCGCTGTCCCTCCCTCCCTCGCTCTCTCTCTCTGTCCCTCGCTCCCTCTCTCTGTCCCTCCCTCCCTCCCTCGCTCTCTCTGTCCCTCCCTCCTTCGCTCTCTCTCTCTGTCCCTCCCTCCCTCCCTCCCTCCCTCGCTCCCTCTCTCTGTCCCTCGCGCCCTCTCTCTGTCCCTCCCTCCCTCGCTCCCTCTCTCTGTCCCTCCCTCCCTCCCTCGCTCTATCTCTGTCCCTCCCTCCCTTGCTCCCTCTCTCTGTCCCTCGCTCCCTCTCTCTATCCCTCGCTCCCTCTCTCTGTCCCTCCCTCCCTCGCTCCCTCTCTCTGTCCCTCCCTCCCTCGCTCCCTCTCTCTGTCCCTCCCTCCCTCCCTCGCTCTATCTGTGTCCCTCCCTCCCTTGCTCCCTCTCTCTGTCCCTCGCTCCCTCTCTCTATCCCTCGCTCTCTCTCTCTATCCCTCCCTCCCTCGCTCCCTCTCTCTGTCCCTCGCTCCCTCGCTCTGTCCCTCCCTCCCTCTCTCTGTCCCTCCCTCCCTCGCTCCCTCTCTCTGTACCTCCCTCCCTCCCTCACTCTTTCTCTGTCCCTCCCTCCCTTGCTCCCTCTCTCTGTCCCTCACTCTCTCTCTGTCCCTCCCTCCCTCGCTCTCTCTCTCTGTCTCTCCCTCCCTCCCTCGCTCCCTCTCTCTGTCCCTCGCTCCCTCTCTCTTTCCCTCGCTCTCTCTCTCTGTCCCTCCCTCCCTCGCTCCCTCTCTCTGTCCCTCGCTCCCTCTCTCTGTCCCTCGCTCCCTCTCTCTGTCCCTCCCTCCCTCGCTCTATCTCTGTCCCTCCCTCCCTCACTCCCTCTCTCTGTCCCTCGCTCCCTCTCTCTGTCCCTCCCTCCCTCACTCCCTCTCTCTGTCCCTCGCGCCCTCTCTCTGTCCCTCCCTCGCTCTATCTCTGTCCCTCCCTCCCTCGCTCTCTCTCTCTCTGTCCCTCCCTCCCTCGCTCCCTCTCTCTGTCCCTCGCTCCCTCTTTCTGTCCCTCGCGCCCTCTCTCTGTCCCTCCCTCCCTCTCTCCCTCTCTCTGTCCCTCACTCCCTCTCTCTGTCCCTCCCTCCCTCGCTCTCTCTCTCTCTGTCCCTCCCTCCCTCGCTCCCTCTCTCTGTCCCTTGCTCCCTCTCTCTGTCCCTCGCTCCCTCTCTCTGTCCCTCCCTCCCTCACTCCCTCTCTCTGTCCCTCGCGCCCTCTCTCTGTCCCTCCCTCCCTCGCTCTATCTCTGTCCCTCCCTCCCTCACTCCCTCTCTCTGTCCCTCGCTCCCTCGCTCTGTCCCTCGCGCCCTCTCTCTGTCCCTCCCTCCCTCCCTCCCTCGCTCCCTCTCTCTGTCCCTCGCTCCCTCTCTCTGTCCTCTCTCTGTCCCTCCCTCCCTCGCTCCCTCTCTCTGTCCCTTCTTCCCTCGCTCCCTCTCTCTGTCCCTCCCTCCCTCGCTCCCTCTCTCTGTCCCTCCCTCCCTCGCTCCCTCTCTCTGTCCCTCCCTCCCTCGCTCCCTCTCTCTGTCCCTCGCTCCCTCTCTCTGTCCCTCCCTCCCTCGCTCCCTCTCTCTGTCCCTCCCTCCCTCGCTCCCTCTCTCTGTCCCTCGCGCCCTCTCTCTGTCCCTCCCTCCCTCGCTCTATCTCTGTCCCTCCCGCCCTCTCTCTGTCCCTCCCTCCCTCGCTCCCTCTCTCTGTCCCTCCCTCCCTCGCTCCCTCTCTCTGTCCCTCCCTCGCTCCCTCTCTCTGTCCCTCCCTCGCTCCCTCTCTCTGTCCCTCCCTCCCTCGCTCCCTCTCTCTGTCCTCTCTCTGTCCCTCCCTCCCTCGCTCCCTCTCTCTGTCCTCTCTCTGTCCCTCCCTCCCTCACTCCCTCTCTCTGTCCCTCCCTCCCTCGCTCTATCTCTGTCCCTCCCTCCCTCACTCCCTCTCTCTGTCCCTCGCTCCCTCTCTCTGTCCCTCCCTCCCTCGCTCCCTCTCTCTGTCCCTCCCTCCCTCGCTCCCTCTCTCTGTCCCCCCCTCCCTCGCTCCCTCTCTCTGTCCCTCGCTCCCTCTCTGTCCCCCCCTCCCTCGCTCCCTCTCTCTGTCCTCTCTCTGTCCCTCCCTCCCTCGCTCCCTCTCTCTGTCCTCTCTCTGTCCCTCCCTCCCTCGCTCCCTCTCTCTTTCCCTCCCTCCCTCGCTCCCTCTCTCTGTCCTCTCTCTGTCCCTCCCTCCCTCGCTCCCTCTCTCTGTCCCCCCCTCCCTCGCTCTCTCTCTGCAGCAGTGAGCAGTCCCTGTAACCCGAGCCCCACTGCCTGCCTGCCCTTGGTGTCCCAGTGGGCTGTGCGATCGGTTGCATTGCCTGATCGCTGTGCCGAGCGGCACACTCGCTGATCGCTCTCACCGGCACCGGCCCCTCGGCAGAGCGCGCGGCCAGCGATGAAGCCACGGGAGATGGTGCTCCCGGAGGAGGAGGAGGGCAAGCCCTCCGACATCACGGTCTTTGCCGCCGGCTGCACACTGCACGGCATGAGCCACATCTTCCTGCCGGGCGGGCTGACCTTCCGCCGGCTCCTGTGGGCCCTGTCCTTCCTGCTCTCGCTGACGGCCTTCCTGTACCAGGTGGCGGACCGTGTGGACTACTACACCCAGTACCACCATGTCACCACCCTGGACGAGATGGACAGCTCGGCCATGATCTTCCCCGCCATCACCTTCTGCAACCAGAACAGCTTCCGCAAGTCACGCATCACCAAGAACGACCTGTACTGGCTGGGCGGCCTGCTCGGGATCAAGGAGAGCGACTTCCCGGCCTTCCTGGCAGCCATTGGCCAGAGCTCCGACTTCTCCAGCTTCTTCCCCACCAAGACCTACGACATGGCCGAGCTCTACGACCGGACGGGCCACGAGATCAGCGACATGCTGCTGGACTGTAGCTATCGCAGCGACGAGTGTGGGTCCAAGGACTTCAGTGTCGTGAGTGACCCCCCCCGCTCTCCCCCCGGGACCCCCGCTCTCCCCCCGGGACCCCCCGCACTCTCACCCCGGGACCCCCCCGCTCTCCCCCCGGGACCCCCGCTCTCCCCCAGGGACCCCCCCGCTCTCCCCCCGCCCTCTCACCCGGACCCCCCTCACTCTCCCCCGGCCCCCCTCGCTTTCCCCAGGCCCCCCCCCTCTCCCCCGGCCCCCTCGCTCTCCCCCCGGGACCCCCGCTCTCCCCCCGGGACCCCCGCTCTCCCCCCGGGACCCCCCCGCTCTCCCCCAGTGACCCCCCCGCTCTCCCCCCGCGCTCTCACCCGGACCCCCCTCACTCTGCCCCAGCCACCCTCGCTCTCCAGCCGGCCCCCCTCGCTCTCCCCCGGCCCCCCGCCCTCTCACCCGGACCCCCCGCTCTCCCCCCGGGACTCCCCCGCTCTCCCCCCGGGACCCCCCGCTCTCCCCCCGGGACCCCCGCACTCCCCCAGGGACCCCCCCGCTCTCCCCCAGGAACCCCCCCGCTCTCCCCCCGCCCTCTCACCCGGACCCCCCCTCACTCTCCCCCGGCCCTCCGCCCTCTCACCCGGACCCCCCTCACTCTCCCCCGGCCCCCTCGCTCTCCCCCGGCCCCCCTGCTCTCCCCCGGCCCCCCTGCTCTCCCCCGGCCCCCCTACACTCTCCCCCGGACTCCCTCACTCTCCCCTGGCCCCCCGCCCTCTCCCCTGGCCCCCCTACACTCTCCCCTGGCCCCCCACACTCATCCCTGGCCTCCCCCTCACTCTCCCCCGGCCCCCCACACTCTCCCCTGGCCCCCCGCCCTCTCCCCCGGCCCCCCGTGCTCTCCCCCCAGCCCCCCTACACTCTCCCCCGGCCCCCCACACTCTCCCCTGGCCCCCCACACTCTCCCCCGGCCCCCCGTGCTCTCCCCCGGCCCCCCCCGCTCTCCCCCGGCCCCCCCTCACTCTCCCTCGGCCCCCCTCACTCTTCACCGGCCCCCCTCACTCTCCCCCGGCCCCCCTCCCTCTCCCTCGGACCCCGTGCTCTCCCCCCGGCCCCCCTCGCTCTCCCCCGGCCCCCCACACTCTCCCCCGGCCCCCTGTGCTCTCCCCCCAGCCCCCCTACACTCTCCCCCGGTCCCCCTGCTCTCCCCCGGTCCCCCTGCTCTCCCCCGGCCCCCCTCACTCTCCCCTGGCCCCCCACACTCTCCCCTGGCCCCCGCCCTCTCCCCCGGCCCCCCTACACTCTCCCCCGGCCCCCCACCCTCTCCCCTGGCCCCCCACACTCTCCCCTGGACCCCCCGCCCTCTCCCCCGGCCCCCCTGCTCTCCCCCGGCCCCCCTACGCTCTCCCCCGGCCCCCCACACTCTCCCCTGCCCCCCCCGTGCTCTCGCCCCAGCCCCCCTACACTCTCCCCCCACCCCCCTCGCTCACCCCCGGGGACCCTTCCCTGCTCAGAGAGCTCGGTCAGACCCCTGGGTTCAGTTCCGGGCCCCGCTCCTCAGGGAGGAGGTATTGCTCTTGGCGGGGGAGCAGCGCGGGTCCGGGGCTGAAAGGGTTAAATGCCGAGGGCTGGTGTTCCCTCGAGTAAAAGAAAAGTAAAAGATTAAGACTTGCTTAATTGGAGGTGTTTGAGACGATGAAAGGATGCGATGGGGAGAGAGAGGAAGCAGTCCCTCCGGTGGGGCAGCCCAGAACAAGGGGCCTCACCTTACAGTCAGAGCCCGGCCGTTCAGGGGTGATGTCACAGAGCACTTCCTCACACAGCGGGCCCTGGGAATCTGGGACTCTCCCCCCCCCAAAACACTGCTAGGGCCGGGGAGCGCGGGGGGGGGGGCAACGGACATGCTGTACACTGAGATTGATCCATTTTTTTTGGTTCAGGGTATTAAGGGTCACGGAACCATGGCAGGTTAGGTCACAGATCAGTCACAATCTGACTGAATGGTGGAACAGGCTCGAGGGGCTGAATGGGCCTCCTCCTGTTCCTGTGTAACAGACTCGAGGGGCTGAATGGGCCTCCTCCTGTTCCTGTGTAACAGACTCGAGGGGCTGAATGGGCCTCCTCCTGTTCCTGTGTAACAGACTCGAGGGGCTGAATGGGCCTCCTCCTGTTCCTGTGTAACAGGCTCGAGGGGCTGAATGGGCCTCCTCCTGTTCCTGTGTAACAGGCTCGAGGGGCTGAATGGGCCTCCTCCTGTTCCGGTGTAACAGGCTCGAGGGGCTGAATGGGCCTCCTTCTGTTCCTGTGTAACAGGCTCGAGGGGCTGAATGGCCTCCTCCTGTTCCTGTGGAACAGGCTCGAGGGGCTGAATGGGCCTCCTCCTGTTCCTGTGCAACACGCTCGAGGGGCTGAATGGGCCTCCTGTTTCTGTGTAACAGGCTCGAGGGGCTGAATGGCCTCCTCCTGTTCCTGTGCAACACGCTCGAGGGGCTGAATGGGCCTCCTCCTGTTCCTGTGTAACAGGCTCGAGGGGCTGAATGGCCTCCTCCTGTTCCTGTGCAACACGCTCGAGGGGCTGAATGGCCTCCTGTTCCTGTGTAACAGGCTCGAGGGGCTGAATGGGCCTCCTCCTGTTCCTGTGTAACAGGCTCGAGGGCTGAATGGCCTCCTCCTGTTCCTGTGTAACAGGCTCGAGGGGCTGAATGGGCCTCCTCCTGTTCCTGTGTAACAGGCTCGAGGGGCTGAATGGCCTCCTCCTGTTCCTGTGTAACAGGCTCGAGGGGCTGAATGGGCCTCCTCCTGTTCCTGTGCAACACGCTCGAGGGGCTGAATGGCCTCCTGTTCCTGTGTAACAGGCTCGAGGGGCTGAATGGGCCTCCTCCTGTTCCTGTGTAACAGGCTCGAGGGCTGAATGGCCTCCTCCTGTTCCTGTGTAACAGGCTCGAGGGGCTGAATGGGCCTCCTCCTGTTCCTGTGTAACACGCTCGAGGGGCTGAATGGTCTCCTGTTCCTGTGTAAATGGCTGGCTGGCAGTAAGGGGAGGCAGCAGATTGATCGAGGCGTCTGGCAACTTGAATCTTCAGATGCATCACGGAGAGAGACAGAGAGAGGGACAGAGAAAGAGGGAGAAAGAGACAGAGAGAAGGATGGAGAGAGAGAGAGACAGGGAGAGAAGAGAGAGAGAGACAGGGAGAGGGACAGAGAAAGAGGGAGAAAGAGACAGAGAGAAGGATGGAGAGAGAGAGAGACAGGGAGAGAAGAGAGAGAGAGACAGGGAGAGAAGAGAGAGAGAGACAGGGAGAGGGACAGAGGGAGAGAGAGAGAAAGAGCGAGAGCGAGAGAATTAATGTGTTGTGAATCAGGATACAATTGCCGTTCAGATGGTAAATTGAGGCTTTGAAACCTCTCCCAGTGCCATGGTGAAAAGAGCTTTCCCGCTAACTGCTGTTCAGCAATGGCACTGAATAAATGCTCAGTGACAGGTCCCGAACTCCTCAATCCCCCGGGAGAAGCTGCCGGTCCCTCGGCTCCAGGGGTGAGGGGAGAGAGTCTCTGGGAACCTCAGACCCTGCGGTATTGATCAGTGCCCAATACAGAGCTGTACCCCCGCTTCATCCCCACTGCCCGCACTGTCGGAGGGGCAGTACTGAGGGAGTGCCGCACTGTCGGAGGGGCAGTACTGAGGGAGCGCCGCACTGTCGGAGGGGCAGTACTGAGGGAGCGCCGCACTGTCGGAGGGGCAGTACTGAGGGAGCGCCGCACTGTCGGAGGGGCAGTACTGAGGGAGCGCCGCACTGTCGGAGGGGCAGTACTGTGTAGGCCCAGTAATTACCCTGGCCTGTGTAGGCCCAGTAATTACCCTGGCCTGTTTAGGCCCAGTAATTACCCTAGCCTGTGTAGGCCCAGTAATTACCCTGGTCTGTGTAGGCCCAGTAATTACCCTGGCCTGTGTAGGCCCAGTAATTACCCTGGTCTGTGTAGGCCCAGTAATTACCCTGGCCTGTGTAGGCCCAGTAATTACCCTGGCCTGTGTAGGCCCAGTAATTACCCTGGCTCTGTTTAGGCCCAGTAATTACCCTGGTCTGTGTAGGCCCAGTAATTACCCTGGCTCTGTTTAGGCCCAGTAATTACCCTGGTCTGTGTAGGCCCAGTAATTACCCTGGCCTGTGTAGGCCCAGTAATTACCCTGGCCTGTTTAGGCCCAGTAATTACCCTGGCCTGTGTAGGCCCAGTAATTACCCTGGCCTGTGTAGGCCCAGTAATTACCCTGGTCTGTGTAGGCCCAGTAATTACCCTGGCTCTGTTTAGGCCCAGTAATTACCCTGGCCTGTGTAGGCCCAGTAATTACCCTGGTCTGTGTAGGCCCAGTAATTACCCTGGCCTGTTTAGGCCCAGTAGTTACCTTGGTCTGTGTAGGCCCAGTAATTACCCTGGCCTGTGTAGGCCCAGTAATTACCTTGGTCTGTGTAGGCCCAGTAATTACCCTGGCTCTGTTTAGGCCCAGTAGTTACCTTGGTCTGTGTAGGCCCAGTAATTACCCTGGCCTGTATAGGCCCAGTAATTACCCTGGTCTGTGTAGGCCCAGTAATTACCCTGGCCTGTTTAGGCCCAGTAATTACCCTGGCCTGTGTAGGCCCAGTAATTACCCTGGCCTGTGTAGGCCCAGTAATTACCCTGGCCTGTGTAGGCCCAGTAATTACCCTGGCCTGTTTAGGCCCAGTAATTACCCTGGTCTGTGTAGGCCCAGTAATTACCCTGGCCTGTGTAGGCCCAGTAATTACCCTGGCCTGTGTAGGCCCAGTAATTACCCTGGCCTGTTTAGGCCCAGTAATTACCCTGGTCTGTGTAGGCCCAGTAATTACCCTGGCCTGTTTAGGCCCAGTAATTACCCTAGCCTGTGTAGGCCCAGTAATTACCCTGGTCTGTGTAGGCCCAGTAATTACCCTGGCCTGTTTAGGCCCAGTAATTACCCTGGTCTGTGTAGGCCCAGTAATTACCCTGGCCTGTTTAGGCCCAGTAATTACCCTGGTCTGTGTAGGCCCAGTAATTACCCTGGTCTGTTTAGGCCCAGTAATTACCCTGGCCTGTGTAGGCCCAGTAATTACCCTGGTCTGTGTAGGCCCAGTAATTACCCGGGTCCTGTTGGTTGAGGTGTACGCAGGGTGAGGGGAGGCGGTCTCTCAGGAGCCTGGCGAGTGTCAGTGTGAGGGGGAGGGTCTGGGCTGTATCTTGGGGGTTGGGAGATAGTTGGCGATCAGCCGCAATCCGCCTGGTCTGACTCGGAGCGCGCTGAGCCCTGAGCTGTGCCCAGGACAGTTAATACTGAGCTCACCGCTCTCTATGGAGGTTGTCGAGACCTGGAGCCCAGGGAGTGTTGTATCACAGCAAGCACGGCACCAATCGGATGTATTCCATACTACGTCACAAACACACAGGCACACGAGATAGGTCAGGAAACTGTCACATGGTCCTTTAGTGTATTTACATCAGCTGTTGCATTACCACAGTAGTCCACTAGGGGAGGCTCGATATCACAACACTGACGTCAATGGTCGGTGTGTCTGGGACTGTGGGGAGGGGAGGCTCGGGCTAGGGGGAGTGTGGGACTGGGGGGCAGGGGAGACTGGGGGGATGGGGCACGGGAGAGGGGAGACTGGGACTGGGAGACTGGGGGGATGGGGAGGAGAGACTGGGACTGGGGGTGGGACAAGACTGGGACTGGGAGGAGGGGAGGCTCGGACTGGGGCGAGGGGAGACGGGGGAAGGGAGACATAGAAACATAGAAAATAGGTGCAGGATTCGAGCCTGCGCCGCCATTCAATGAGTTCATGGCTGAACATGCAACTTCAGTACCCCATTCCTGCTTTCTCGCCATACCCCTTGATCTCCCCAGTAGTAAGGACCTCATCTAACTCCTTTTTGAATATATTTAGTGAACTGGCCTCAACTACTTTCTGTGGTAGAGAATTCCACAGGTTCACCACTCTCTGGGTGAAGAAGTTTCTCCTCATCTCGGTCCTAAATGGCTTACCCCTTATCCTTAGACTGTGACCCCTGGCTCTGGACTTCCCCAACATTGGGAACATTCTTCCTGCATCTAACCTGTCTAAACCCGTCAGAATTTTAAACGTTTCTATGAGGTCCCCTCTCATTCTTCTGAACTCCAGTGAATACAAGCCCAGTTGATCCAGTCTTTCTTGATATGTCAGTCCCGCCATCCCGGGAATCAGTCTGGTGAATCTTCGCTGCACTCCCTCAATAGCAAGAATGTCCTTCCTCAGGTTAGGAGACCAAAACTGTACACAATACTCCAGGTGTGGCCTCACCAATGCCCTGTACAACTGTAGTAACACCTCCCTGCCCCTGTACTCAAATCCCCTCGCTATGAAGGCCAACATGCCATTGGCTTTCTTAACCACCTGCTGTACCTGCATGCCAACTTTCAATGACTGATGTACCATGACACCCAGGTCTCGTTGCACCTCCCCTTTTCCTAATCTGTCACCATTCAGATAATAGTCTGTCTCTCTGTTTTTACCACCAAAGTGGATAACCTCACATTTTTCCACATTATACTTCATCTGCCATACATTTGCCCACTCACCTAACCTATCCAAGTCGCTCTGCAGTCTCATAGCATCCTCCTCGCAGCTCACACTGCCACCCAACTTAGTGTCATCCGCAAATTTGGAGATACTACATTTAATCCCCGCGTCTAAATCATTAATGTACAATGTAAACAGCTGGGACGGGGCAGGCTCCGGCTGGGGGGGAGGGGAGTCTGGGACTGGGGGGGGAGGGAGACTGGGACTGAGGGGGAGCAGAGTCTGGGACTGGGGGGGGGAAGGGAGACTTGGGGGGGAGAAGAGACTGGAGGGGAGGGGAGACTGGGACTGGGGGGGAAGGGAGACTGGGACTGAGGGGGAGGGGAGACTGGGACTGGGGGAGAGAGGAGGCTGGGACTGGGGAGGGAGACTGGAACTGGGGGGAGGGGAGACTGGGACTGGGGGGGAGGGGAGACTGGGACTGGGGGGGGGAGACTGGGACTGGGGGAGGGGAGACTGGGACTGGGGGGGAGGAGACTGGGACTGGGGGGGGAGGGGAGACTGGGACTGGGGGGGAGGGGAGACTGGGACTGGGGGGGAGGGGAGGCTGGGACTGGGGAGGGAGACTGGGACTGGGGGGGAGGGAGACTGGGACTGAGGGGGAGGGGAGACTGGGACTGGGGGGGAGGGGAGGCTGGGACTGGGGGGTGAGGGGAGACTGGGACTGGGGGGGAGGGGAGACTGGGACTGGGGGGGAGGGGAGGCTGGGACTGGGGGGGAGACTGGGACTGGGGGGGGAGACTGGGACTGGGGGGGAGGAGACTGGGACTGGGGGGTGAGGGGAGACTGGGACTGGGGGGTGAGGGGAGACTGGGACTGGGGGGGAGGGGAGACTGGGACTGGGGAGTGAGACTGGGACTGGGGGGTGAAGGGAGACTGGGACTGGGGAGGGAGACTGGGACTGGGGGGAGGGGAGACTGAGAATGAGGGGGAGGAGAGGCTGGGACTGCGGGGGAGGGGAGACTGGGACTGGGGAGGGAGACTGGGACTGGGGGGGGAGACTGGGACTGGGGGGGAGGAGACTGGGACTGGGGGGTGAGGGGAGACTGGGACTGGGGGGTGAGGGGAGACTGTGGGACTGGGGGGGAGGGGAGACTGGGACTGGGGAGGGAGACTGGGACTGGGGGGGGAGGGGAGACTGGGACTGGGGGGTGAAGGGAGACTGGGACTGGGGGGGTAGGGGAGACTGAGACTGAGGGGGAGGAGAGGCTGGGACTGCGGGGGAGGGGAGACTGGGACTGGGGAGGGAGACTGGGACTGGAGGGGGAGGGAGACTGGGACTGGGGGGGAGGGGAGACTGGGACTGGGGGGGGGGAGACTGGGACTGGGGGGGAGGGAGACTGGGACTGAGGGGGAGGGGAGACTGGGACTGGGGGGGAGGGAAGACTGGGACTGAGAGGGAGGGGAGACTGGGACTGGGGGGGAGGGGAGACTGGGACTGGGGGGAAGGGAGACTGGGACTGGGGGGAGGGGAGGCTGGGACTGGGGGGAGAGGAGGCTGGGACTGGGGGGAAGGGAGACTGGGACTGAGGGGGAGGGGAGACTGGGACTGGGGGGAAGGGAGACTGGGACTGGGGGGGGAGGGAGACTGGGACTGAGGGGGAGGGGAGACTGGGACTGGGGGGAGGGGAGACTGGGACTGGGGGGAGGGGAGGCTGGGACTGGGGGGAAGGGAGACTGGGACTGGGGGGAGGGGAGGCTGGGACTGGGGGGAGGGGAGGCTGGGACTGGGGGGAAGGGAGACTGGGACTGGGGGAGAGGGGAGGCTGGGACTGCGGGGGGAGGAGACTGGGACTGGGAGGGAGGGGAGAGACTGGGACTGGGGGGAGGGGAGACTGGGACTGGGGAGGGGTGGAGACTGGGACTGGGGGGGAGGGAGACTGGGACTGGGGGGAGGGGAGACTGGGACTGGGGGGAGGGAGACTGGGACTGGGGGGAGGGGAGACTGGGACTGGGGGGAGGGGAGACTGGGACTGGGGGAGAGGGGAGAGACTGGGACTGGGGGGAGGGGAGTCTGGGACTGGGGGGAGGGGAGACTGGGACTGGGGGGGAGGGGAGAGACTGGGACTGGGGGGGAGGAGACTGGGACTGGGGGGAGGGGAGACTGGGACTGGGGGGGAGGGGAGACTGGGACTGGGGGGGAGGGGAGAGACTGGGACTGGGGGAGGGGAGACTGGGACTGGGGCGGGAGACTGGGACTGGGGGGGGCGGGGAGACTGGGACTGGGGGGGGAGGGGAGACTCGGGCTGGAGGAGGGGAGACTGGGGACTGGTGGGGGAGGGAGACTGGGGGGAGAAGAGACTGGGGGGAGGAGGGTGGGGAGGTGGGTGACTGGGACGGAGGGGGTGGAGAGACTCTGTCCCCTGTAATTCACAAACAATCCTGTTTGTCCTTTGCTTCAGTGATTCCAGTTCCTCCCAAACTCTTCCCCTTCCCAGATAACTGTGTGTTTTAAACAAAGGCACGGATGAGGGTTTCAGCAGTGGATGAGCTGAGGCAGGGGGCAGAGGCGGGTGATGTTATGGAGGTGGAAATAGACGGTCTCAGTTATGCTGCAGATAAGTGGCCGGAAGCTCATTTCAGGGTCAAATATGAGACCCAGGTTGTGAACAGTCTGGTTCAGCCTCGGACAGGAGTTGGGGAGAGGGATGGAGTCAGTGTCTAGGGAACGGCGTTTGTGGCGGGGACTGAAAACAATGCTACAGGTCTTCCCAATATTCAATTGGGGAACATTTCTGCTCATCCAGAACTGGATGTGGGACAAGCGGTCTGACAATTCGGAGACCGTGGAGGGGTGGAGAGAAGTGGGGGTGAGGTAGAGCTGGGTATTATCAGCGTACATGTGGAAACTGACGCTGTGTTTACGGATGATGTCACCAAGGGGCAACATGTAGATGAGGAATAGAAAGGGGCCAAGGATAGATCCTGGGGGACACCAGAGGTAACGATGCGGGGCGGGAAGAGAAGCTGTTGCAGGAGATTCTCTGGCTACGATGAGATGGATAAGAATGGAACCAGGCGAGTGCAGTCCCACCCAGCTGGACCATGGTGGGGAGGTGTTGGAGGATGGAACCAGGCGAGTGCAGTCCCACCCAGCTGGACCATGGTGGGGAGGTGTTGGAGGATGGAACCAGGCGAGTGCAGTCCCACCCAGCTGGACCATGGTGGGGAGGTGTTGGAGGATGGAACCAGGCGAGTGCAGTCCCACCCAGCTGGACCATGGTGGAGAGGTGTTGGAGGAGGATGGAGAGGTCACTGTGTCAAAGGCTGCAGACAGGTCCAGGAGGACCAGGAGGGACAGTTTGCCTTTGTCACAGTCACACAGGATTCATTTGTGACCTTGATGAGAGATGTTTCGATACTGTGGCGGGGGCAGGAACCGGATTGGAGAGATTCAAACAAGGAATTGTGGGAAAGGTGGGCACGGATTTGAGAGGCAACAACATGTTCAAGGACTTTGGAGAGGAAAGGGAGGTTGGAGAATGAGTGATAGTTTGCAAGGGTGGAGGGGTCGAGGGTTGGTTTTTTGAGGAGAGGGGTGATGACGACAGATTTGAGGGAGAGGGGACAGTTCCTGAGGAGAGAGAAGCGTTAACAATGTCGGCTAACATGGGAGCCAGAAAAGGAAGTTGGGTGTTCAGCAGTTTGGTGGGAATAGGGTCACGGGAGCAGGAAGTGGGTCTGATGGTCAAGGTGAGCTCGGAGAGGTCATGAGGGGAGATCAGAGAGAAACTGGAGAAAGATGTGAGGTCAGGGCTAGGGCAGGGAGATCCTTAGAGGAAGTTTGGCCCAGTGGGCTCGGGGAAGGAAGGGAAGAGGCAGAGGCGGCTGAATGGATGGTCTCAATCTCAGAGACAAGTCCATGAGCTCCTCACACTTATTGTCGGATACAGCGAAGGCCACGGGCCCCGACATCCTGACTGTCGTGCTGCACACGTGCTCCAGATCCAGCCGCGCCTCTAGCCAAGGTGTTCCAGTACAGCGACAACACTGGGTCTATCCGACAGTGTGGGAAAGGGGAACTTCTTGGGAAGGTCTATTGGGAGGGATGCTGTGTTGGGGGAGGGGGCTCTGTTGGATAGGGGGAGGGGGCTAGGGGGAGGGGAGGGGTGCTGTGTTGGGGGAAGGGACTGTGTTGGGGAGGGGGAGGGGGGCTGAGGGGGAGGTGTGCTGTGTTGGGGGAGGGGAGGCATGCTGGGTTGGGGGAGGGGGCTGTGTTGGGGAGGGGGAGGGGGACTGGGGGGAGGGGGAGGTGTGCTGTGTTGGGGGAAGGGGAAGGGGGCTGGGTTGGGGGAGGGGAAGGGGGCTGTGTTGGGGGAGGGGAAGGGGGGCTGGAAGGGGGAGGGGCTGTGTTGGGGAGGGGGCTGTGTTGGGGGAGGGGTTCGGGAGGGTGCTGTGTTGGGGGAGGGGTTGGGGGGCTGGAAGGGGGAGGGGCTGTGTTGGGGAGGGGTTGGGGGAGGGGCTGTGTTGGGGGAGGGGTTGGGGAGGTGGAGGGGGCCTGTGTTGGGGGAGGGGTTGGGGGAGGGGGCTGTGTTGGGGGAGGGGTTGGGGAGGGGGCTGTGTTGGGGGAGGGGTTGGGGAGGTGGAGGGGGCCTGTGTTGGGGGAGGGGTTGGGGGAGGGGGCTGTGTTGGGGGAGGGGTTGGGGAGGTGGAGGGGGCTGTGTTGGGGGAGGGGTTGGGGGAGGGGGCCTGTGTTGGGGGAGGGGTTGGGGGAGGGGGCTGTGTTGGGGGAGGGGTTGGGGAGGTGGAGGGGGCTGTGTTGGGGGAGGGGTTGGGGGAGGGGGCCTGTGTTGGGGGAGGGGTTGGGGGAGGGGCCTGTGTTGGGGGAGGGGTTGGGGAGGTGGAGGGGGCCTGTGTTGGGGGAGGGGTTGGTGGGCTGGAAGGGGGAGGGGCTGTGTTGGGGGAGGGGTTGGGGGAGGGGCTGTGTTGGGGGAGGGGTTGGGGAGGTGGAGGGGGCCTGTGTTGGGGGAGGGGTTGGTGGGCTGGAAGGGGGAGGGGCTGTGTTGGGGGAGGGGTTGGGGGAGGGGCTGTGTTGGGGGAGGGGTTGGGGAGGTGGAGGGGGCCTGTGTTGGGGGAGGGGTTGGGGAGGTGGAGGGGGCCTGTGTTGGGGGAGGGGTTGGGGAGGTGGAGGGGGCCTGTGTTGGGGGAGGGGTTGGGGGGATTGTAACCAGAGGGTCCCGGATTTGAGGGAATTGAGAAATGAACCAGAGGGGGAGAGGAGGAGATGGGAGCGAACTCAATTGTAACTTTAAATTTGGAATTGGATAAATATTAAAAGGAGGAATGTGCCGGGCTGTGGAGGGAGAGCTGGGAGAGTGGGACTGATTGGATCGCTCTGTCACAGAGCCGGCTCACATTCGATGGGCCGAATGGCCTCCCCCTGTGCCGTGTGAGCCGAAGTTTCCGATTGGAGGGGAAGGATTGCTGCACTGGACTCCAGTGGGGCTGAGCTGGGTGACGTTCAGTTTGCACAATGCGCTCGGGATCGATTGCCACTTCATTAAGGCTGCAGCTGGGACTAATTGCTCGTGGCAACAGTTCCTGTTTCACAATGCTGACTGCAGCCGGCACAGCCTCGGTAAATCACCGGCACACAATCGGAGACAGGGCGCTGGACGGAGTGCACGAGAGAGACAGAGAGAGAGAGAGAGACAAGTGATGGCTATTTCACAATACATTAATTTTGCAATCTTCTTTGTGTCAGCTTAGTAAGCTGTATTGGTAAATACTTCTCGTCTGTCATCATCATCACAGGCAGTCCCTCGGAATCGAGGAAAACTTCCTTCCACTCTTAGCACGAGTCCTTAGGTGGCTGAACAGTCCAATATGGGAATTGCAGTCTCTGTCACAGGTGGGACAGACAGTGGTTGAGGGAAGGGGAGGGTGGGACTGGTTTGCCGCACGCTCCTTCCGCTGCCTGCGCTTGGTTTCTGCATGCTCTCGGCGACGAGACTCGAGGTGCTCAGCGCCCTCCCGGATGCACTTCCTCCACTTAGGGCCGACTGGTCTGTGGCCGGGGACTCCCAGGTGTCGGTGGGGATGTTGCACTTTATCAGGGAGGCTTTGAGGGTGTCCCTGTAACGTTTCCTCTGCCCACCTTTGGCTCGCATGCCATGTAGGAGTTCCGAGTAGAGCGCTTGCTTTGGGAATCTTGTGTCGGCTCCTGTACACACTGTGTGTGTCCCAGTGTCTCCTGTACACACTGTGTGTGTCCCAGTGTCTCCTGTACACACTGTGTGTGTCCCAGTGTCCCCTGTACACACTGTGTGTGTCCCAGTGTCTCCTGTACACACTGTGTGTGTCCCAGTGTCTCCTGTACACACTGTGCGTGTCCCAGTGTCTCTTGTACACACTGTGTGTGTCCCAGTGTCTCCTGTACACACTGTGTGCCCCAGTGTCCCCTGTACACACTGTATGTGTCCCAGTGTCTCCTGTACACACTGTGTGTCCCAGTGTCTCCTGTACACACTGTGTGTGTCCCAGTGTCTCCTGTACACACTGTGTGTGTCCCAGTATCTCCTGTACACACTGTATGTCCCAGTGTCTCATGTACACACTGTGTGTGTCCCAGTGTCTCCTGTACACACTGTGTGTGTCCCAGTGTCTCCTGTACACACTGTGTGTGTCCCAGTATCTCCTGTACACACTGTGTGTGTCCCAGTGTCTCCTGTACACACTGTGTGTGTCCCAGTATCTCCTGTACACACTGTGTGTGTCCCAGTATCTCCTGTACACACTGTGTGTGTCCCAGTGTCTCCTGTACACACTGTGTGTGTCCCAGTATCTCCTGTACACACTGTGTGTCCCAGTGTCTCCTGTACACACTGTGTGTGTCCCAGTGTCTCCTGTACACACTGTGTGTGTCCCAGTATCTCCTGTACACACTGTGTGTGTCTGAGTGTCTCCTGTACACACTTTGTGTGCCCCAGTGTCTCCTGTACACACTGTGTGTGTCCCAGTGTCTCCTGTACACACTGTATGTGTCCCAGTGTCTCCTGTACACACTGTGTGTCCCAGTGTCTCCTGTACACACTGTGTGTCCCAGTGTCTCCTGTACACACTGTGTGTGTCCCAGTGTCTCCTGTACACACTGTGTGTGTCCCAGTATCTCCTGTACACACTGTGTGTGTCCCAGTGTCTCCTGTATACACTGTGTGTCCCAGTGTCTCCTGTACACACTGTGTGTGTCCCAGTATCTCCTGTACACACTGTGTGTGTCCCAGTGTCTCCTGTACACACTGTGTGTGTCCCAGTGTCTCCTGTACACACTGTATGTGTCCCAGTGTCTCCTGTACACACTGTGTGTCCCAGTGTCTCCTGTACACACTGTGTGTGTCCCAGTATCTCCTGTACACACTGTGTGTGTCCCAGTGTCTCCTGTACACACTGTGTGTGTCCCAGTGTCTCCTGTACGCACTGTATGTGTCCCAGTGTCTCCTGTACACACTGTGTGTCCCAGTGTCTCCTGTACACACTGTGTGTGTCCCAGTGTCTCCTGTACACACTGTGTGTGTCCCAGTATCTCCTGTACACACTGTGTGTGTCCCAGTGTCTCCTGTACACACTGTGTGTCCCAGTGTCTCCTGTACACACTGTGTGTGTCCCAGTGTCTCCTGTACACACTGTGTGTGTCCCAGTATCTCCTGTACACACTGTGTGTGTCCCAGTGTCTCCTGTACACACTGTGTGTGTCCCAGTATCTCCTGTACATGATTTCGGGAATCGCGAACGCCAGTAAGCTGTGGGCGCTCGAGGTGAAATGGGTCATCGGATGTGCCCTTGAATTTCTGGTCTGTTGGACGAGGCAGGAATGTGAGACGGTGTTATCAGCCAGCGGTATGGATTATTTGAATTATTGAACAGCCCTCTCCCCTCCCCCCGCCCGGCCTGGTAGAGTGACGGGGGCCAGAGATACACTGGCTGAGCAAGGTAATGCCGTGCTCTTAAAGACGCAGAATCACCCGCCGATGGAATCTGCGGTGGTTTGATTGCGAGGCGCGAGTGCTGCCCACTGATCCTCGACTGACTCTGGTGCTCTGTACCGAGAGTTAGCCCACCCACAACCCCCACAAGCACCTGCTTCTCATGTCTTCATCCATCTCGGGATCAACTGGGCCTGTATTCACTGGAGTTTAGAAGGATGAGAGGGGATCTCATAGAAACATATAAAATTCTGACGGGATTGGACAGGTTAGATGCGGGAAGAATGTTCCCGATGTTGGGGAAGTCCAGAACCAGGGGTCACAGTCTAGGGATAAGGGGTAAGCCATTTAGGACCGAGATGAGGAGAAACTTCTTCACTCAGAGAGTTGTTAACCTGTGAAATTCCCTGCCGCAGAGAGTTGTTGATACCAGTTCGTTAGATATATTCAAAAGGGAGTTAGATGTGGCCCTTATGGCTAAAGGGATCAAGGGGTATGGAGAGAAAGCAGGAAAGGGGTACTGAGGTGAATGATCAGCCATGATCTCATTGAATGGTGGTGCAGGCTCGAAGGGCCGAATGGCCTACTCCTGCACCTATTTTCTATGTTTCTATGTGGCTGTCGCTGGCAAGGCCGCCATTTATTGCCCGTCCTTAACTCTCAGAGGGACGTCAATCTGTGGAATTGTCTGCCCCAGAGAGCTGTGGAGGCTGGGTCACTGAATATATTTACAGCGGAGATAGACAGGTTTTTGAGCAATAAAGGAGTCAAGGGTTATGGGGAGCGGGCAGGGAAGTGGAGCTGAGTCCATGATCACATCAGCCATGATCTTATTGAATGGCGGAGCAGGCTCGAGGGGCAAAATGGCCGACTCCTGCTCCTATTTCTTATGTTGTTGGGTTCTTATGTAACTGTCCCTCGAGAAGGCGGTGGTGAGCCGCCTTCTTGAACCGCTGCAGTCCGTGTGGTGAAGGTGCTCCCACAGTGCTGTTAGGGAGTTCCGGGATTTGGAACTGAACACTGTGCAGTCATCAGTGAACATCCCCACTTCTGACCTTATGATGGAGGGAAGGTCATTGATGAAGCAACTGAAGATGGTTGGGCCTAGAACACTGCCCTGGGAACTCCTGCAGCGATGTCCTGGGGCTGGGATGAATGATTGAGCTCTAACAATCATGACCATCTTCCTTTGTGTTGGGTATGACTCCAGCCAGTGGAGAGTTTTCCCCGATTCCCATCCGATCTTTGATGCCAGAATCGGTCACATGCTGCTGTGATGTCAAGTCACCTCACGCTTGAGAAGTCCTAACCAATTTAGCAAACGATATTTCAAACAAGCAAAGGAACTGATTGCTAAATTGGAAAGAGGTCTATGAAAATTTTTCTCCATTTAAATTATAATTTGCTTTTCTATTTTTTCTGCCAAAGTGGATAACCTCACATTTTCCCACATTATATTCCATCTGCCAAATTTTTGCCCACTCACTTAGTCTGTCTATATCCCTTTGCAAATTTTTTTGTGTCCTCCTCACACATTGCTTTTCCTCCCATTTTTGTATCATCAGCAAACTTGGCTACATTACACTCAGTCCCTTCTTCCAAGTCGTTAATATAGATTGTAAATAGTTAAGGACCCAGCAGCGATCTCTGCGGCACCCCACTAGTTACTGGTTGCCAAACTTAAAATGAACCATTTATCCCGACTCTCTGTTTTCTGTTAGTTAGCCAATCCTCTATCCATGTAATATATTACCCCCAACCCCGTGAACCTTTTATGTGACACCTTATCGAATGCCTTCTGGAAATCCAAATACACCACATCCACTGGTTCCCCCTTATCCACCCTGTTCGTTACATACTCAAAGAATTCCAGCAAATTTGTCAAACATGACTTCCCCTTCATAAATCCATGCTGACTCTGCTTGATTGAATTTTGCTTTTCCAAATGTCCTGCTACTGCTTCTTTAATAATTAGCTGAGATATTTTTGGTGCTCAAGTCCCTGGAGTGGGGTGTGACTGAGGGAGAAAGGACTGGAAAGGTGTGTGGATGGCGTTGGGAGGGGGTTCGTGTGGGGAATAAACACCGGCACGGAGTGGTTGGGTCGATTGGCCTGTTTCTGTGCGGTAAAGTCGGTATAATCATCATCATCATAGCCAGTCCCTCGGGATCGAGGAAGACTTGCTTCCACTCTAAAAGTGAGTTCTCAGGTGGCTGAACAGTCCAATACGGGAATTACAGTCTCTGTCACAGGTGGGACAGACAGTGGTTGAGGGAAGGGGAGGGTGGGACTGGTTTGCCGCACGCTCCTTCCGCTGCCTGCGCTTGGTTTCTGCATGCTCTCGGCGACGAGACTCGAGGTGCTCAGCGCCCTCCCGGATGCACTTCCTCCACTTAGGGCGGTCTTTGGCCAGGGACTCCCAGGTGTCGGTGGGGATGTTGCACTTTATCAGGGAGGCTTTGAGGGTGTCCCTTGTAACGTTTCCTCTGCCCACCTGAGGCTCGTTTGCCCGTGAAGGAGTTCCGAGTAGAGCGCTTGCTTTGGGAGTCTCGTGTCTGGGGCATGTGGACAATGTGGCCCTGCCCAGCGGAGCTGGTCGAGTGTGGTCAGTGCTTCGATGCTGGGGATGTTGGTCTGGTCGAGGACGCTAACGTTGGTGCGTCTGTCCTCCCGGGGGATTTGCAGGATCTTGCGGCGACATCGTTGGTGGTATTTCTCCAGCGACTTGAGGTGTCTCCTGTACATGGTCCATGTCTCTGAGCCATACAGGAGGGAAGTCGGTGTAAATGTGGGCAGTGACGGTAACCGAGGGGCGGAAGTTGGCCCGATGTCACCACGGCAACGTGTCACCATGGCTCTCCCCCTCGCTTAAAGGGGAGAGCCTCCGCGATTATAAAACTGTGGACTACTGGGCCACCAGGGAGGGTTTTGGCCGGGCTAGCGGCCTGGCACTCAAGAGGGGGTGTGGGGGGAGCCAAACTGCCTGTTGGCAGCCCGGCCGAACCCAGGGGTGTACATTCCGATCGCCTGGATGGGTCGGAGAGGAATTTTCCCAGATTTTTTCTCCCTAAATTGGCCTGGGTTTTTATCTGGTTTTTGCCTCTCCCAGTGAATCCCATGGCTCCAGTTGGGGTGGAGTGTAGAATGTTTCAGTGTAAGGGGTGTCGCAGTTGTGTGGGGCGGGCTGGTTGGGCCGGGTGCTCTTTACCTTTCCGCCATTGTTCATTGTCCATAGGTTTATATGTAACCTTCAGGGCTGCTGACCGAGGGCCGTGCGGCTCTTTGTCGGCCGGCACGGACACGATGGGCCGGAATGGCCTCCTCCTGCGCGGTAAATTTCTATGTTTCTAATTGTCGCCCCGACCTGCCAGTCGGCCAACAAAATAAAACCTGGCGGCAGCGGCCCTTTAATGGCGGCTACACCGTCGCGGAAGGCCACGTCGTCGCCAGACCACCGGGGAAAGCTTGTTTTGGCATCGCCGGGTGGGCCGGAGATTTCCCGAGGGGAACGTCACCGTCGGCGGGGGTAGATCAGCGGTGCGCGCGGTGATGACGCACATACCGCCGATTGGCAGCAGCGGGGCGGAGCGGGGGTGGGTCAGGGCACCGCCAGGATACCTCGGCCGGGATACCTCGGCCGGGCGATCCACAGTGTGGCGCCGATTCACGGTGGGAAGGAGACGGGCAATTTCTGCCCCCAATGTCGTGTCTGCACCTGCTGTACGACAGTCAGACTTATGACTTATTCCTCCCCGGATAACGTTTATCTTCCCCTCCTGCATCCTCCTTATAAGATCATAAGCAATAGGAGCAGGAGTAGGCCATTCGGCCCCTCGAGCCAGCTCCGCCATTTAATACCATCATGGCTGATCCGATCATGGACTCAGCTCCACTTCCCTTCCCGCTCCCCATAACCCCTTATTCCCTTATCGGTTAAGAAACTGTCTATCTCTGTCTTAAATTTATTCAATGTCCCAGCTTCCACAACTCTCTGAGGCAGCGAATTCCACAGATCCACAACCCTCTGAGAGAAGAAATTCCTCCTCATCTCAGTTTTAAATGGGCGGCCCCTTATTCTAAGATTATGCCCTCTAGTTCTAGTCTCCCCCATCAGAGGAAACATCCTCTCTGCATCCACCTTGTCAAGCCCCCTCATAATCTTATACGTTTCAATAAGACCATCTCTCATTCTTCTGAATTCCAATGAGTAGAGGCCCAACCTCCTCAACCTTTCCTCATAAGTCAACCCCCTCATCTCCGGAATCAACCGAGTGAACCTTCTCTGAACTGCCTCCAAAGCAAGTATATCCTTTCGTAAATATGGAAACTAAAACTGCACGCAGTATTCCAGGTGTGGCCTCACCAATACCCTGTATAACTGCAGCAAGACTTCCCTGCTTTTATACTCCATCCCCTTTGCAATAAAGGCCAAGATTCCATTGGCCTTCCTGATCACTTGCTGTACCTGCATACTAACCTTTTGTGTTTCATGCACAAGTACCCCCAGGTCCCGCTGTACTGCGGCACTTTGCAATCTTTCTCCATTTAAACAATAACTGCTCTTTGATTTTTTTCTGCCAAAGTGCATGACCTCACACATCCTCTTCATATCCTGCTGGAAACCTCCCTTAAGACCCTGAATTTCACTCAGTGTTTAGTTCTCAATGTCACCTCGCATTCAGCGGGAAAATCTGGGCCCACACGAACCCTCGCTAAATGTCCAGGACTTCCCAGCTCGCCGGACGTGAGCTCGTCATCAACCAACGAGACAGGCTGAGGGATCACCGATTGTTTCCTGTCTTTGGGGGAATTAAAATGCGAGTTTGTGGCTCATTAAGTATTTTAAACCTCTCAGGCCCGTTCTTCATTCAAAAAAAATCCTGTGTGAATGTTTGAAAACAAGGATGAGAATTTTGAAATCGAGGCGTTGCTTAACTGGGATCCAATGTCGGTCAGTGAGCACAGGGGGTGATGGGTGAGCGGGACTCAGTGAGAGTTAGGACACGGGGGCAGTGAGCACAGGGGGTGATGGGTGAGCGGGACTCGGTGCGAGTTAGGACACGGGGGCAGTGAGCACAGGGGGTGATGGGTGAGCGGGACTGGGTGCGAGTTAGGATACGGGGCAGTGAGCACAGGGGGTGATGGGTGAGCGGGACTCAGTGAGAGTTAGGACACGGGGCACAGGGGGTGATGGGTGAGCGGGACTCAGTGAGAGTTAGGACACGGGGGCAGCGAGCACAGGGGGTGATGAGTGAGCGGGACTTGGTGAGAGTTAGGACACGGGCAGCCGAGTTTTGGATCACCTCTAGTTTACATTGAGTAGAATGTGGGAGGCCAGCCAGGCGTGCGTTGGAATAGTCAAGTCTAGAGGTAACAAAGGCACGGATGAGGGTTTCAGCAGTGGATGAGCTGAGGCAGGGGGCAGAGGCGGGTGATGTTATGGAGGTGGAAATAGGCAGTCTTAGTTTTGCTGCAGATAAGTGGCCGGAAGCTCATTTCAGGGTCAAATATGAGACCCAGGTTGTGAACAGTCTGGTTCAGCCTCAGACAGGAGTTGGGGAGAGGGATGGAGTCAGTGTCTAGGGAACGGCGTTTGTGGCGGGGACTGAAAACAATGGTACAGGTCTTCCCAATATTCAATTGGGGAACATTTCTGCTCATCCAGAACTGGATGTGGGACAAGCAGTCTGACAATTCGGAGACCGTGGAGGGGTGGAGAGAAGTGGGGGTGAGGTAGAGCTGGGTGTCATCAGCGTACATGTGGAAACTGACGCTGTGTTTCCGGATGATGTCACCAAGGGGCAACATGTAGATAAGGAATAGAAAGGGGCCAAGGATAGATCCTGGGGGACACCAGAGGTAACGATGGGGGGCGGGAAGAGAAGCCATTGCAGGAGATTCTCTGACTACGATGAGATGGATAAGAATGGAACCAGACGAGTGCAGTCCCACCCAGCTGGACCATGGTGGGGAGGTGTTGGAGGAGGATGGAACCAGGCGAGTGCAGTCCCACCCAGCTGGACCATGGTGGAGAGGTGTTGGAGGAGGATGGAACCAGGCGAGTGCAGTCCCACCCAGCTGGACCATGGTGGGGAGGTGTTGGAGGAGGATGGAACCAGGCGAGTGCAGTCCCACCCAGCTGGACCATGGTGGGGAGGTGTTGGAGGATGGAACCAGGCGAGTGCAGTCCCACCCAGCTGGACCATGGTGGGGAGGTGTTGGAGGATGGAACCAGGCGAGTGCGGTCCCACCCAGCTGGACCATGGTGGAGAGGTGTTGGAGAATGGAACCAGGCGAGTGCAGTCCACCCAGCTGGACCATGGTGGGGAGGTGTTGGAGGATGGAACCAGACGAGTGCAGTCCCACCCAGCTGGACCATGGTGGGGAGGTGTTGGAGAATGGAACCAGGCGAGTGCAGTCCCACCCAGCTGGACCATGGAAGGGAGGTGTTGGAGGATGGAACCAGACGAGTGCAGTCCCACCCAGCTGGACCATGGAGGGGAGGTGTTGGAGGATGGAACCAGGCGAGTGCAGTCCCACCCAGCTGGACCATGGTGGGGAGGTGTTGGAGGAGGATGGAGAGGTCACTGTGTCAAAGGCTGCAGATAGGTCCAGGAGGACCAGGAGGGATAGTTTGCCTTTGTCACAGTCACACAGGAAGTCATTTGTGACCTTGATGAGAGATGTTTCGATACTGTGGCAGGGGCAGGAACCGGATTGGAGGGATTCAAACAAGGAATTGTGGGAAAGGTGGGCACGGATTTGAGAGGCAACAACATGTTCAAGGACTTTGGAGAGGAAAGGGAGGTTGGAGAATGAGTGATAGTTTGCAAGGGTGGAGGGGTCGAGGGTTGGTTTTTTGAGGAGAGGGGTGATGACGACAGATTTGAGGGAGAGGGGACAGTTCCTGAGGAGAGAGAACCGTAAACAATGTCGGCTAACATGGGAGCCAGAAAAGGAAGTCGGGTGTTCAGCAGTTTGGTGGGAATAGGGTCACGGGAGCAGGAAGTGGGTCTCATGGACAAGGTGAGCTCGGAGAGGTCATGAGGGGAGATCAGAGAGAAACTGGAGAAAGATGTGAGGCCAGGGCTAGGGCAGGGAGATCCTTAGAGGTCCTCAGACACACTCACACTCACACACTAACACCCACACACACACACACTCACACACACTAACACACACACACACACACTCACACACATTAACACACTCACACACACTAACACCCACACACACTCACACACTAACACCCACACACACTCACTACTCACATTCACACTCACTAACACACACACACTCACTAACACACACACTCACTAACACACACACACTCACTAACACACACGCACACTCACTACTCACTACTCACACTCACATTCACACTCACTAACACACACACACTCACAAACACACACACTCACTAACACACACACACACTAACACACACACACTAACACACACACACACTAACACACACACACACTAACACACACACACTAACACACACACACACTAACACACACACACACACGCTCACACACACACACACTAACACACACACACTAACACACACACACACTAACACACACACACTAACACACACACACTCACTAACACACACACACTAACACACACACACTCACTAACACACACACACACTAACACACACACACACTAACACACACACACTAACACACACACACTCACTAACACACACACACTAACACACACACACTCACTAACACACGCTCACTAACACACACACACACTAACACACACACACACTAACACACACACACACACGCTCACACACACACACACTAACACACACACACTAACACACACACACACTAACACACACACACTAACACACACACACTCACTAACACACACACACTAACACACACACACTCACTAACACACACACACACTAACACACACACACTAACACACACACACTCACTAACACACACACACTAACACACACACACTCACTAACACACGCTCACTAACACACACACACACTAACACACACACTCACTAACACACACTCACTAACACACACACACACTAACACACACACACACACTAACACACACACACACACTAACACACACACACACACTAACACACACACACACTAACACACACACTCACTAACACACACACACTAACACACACACTCACTAACACACACTCACTAACACACACGCTCACACACACACAGTGGCAGATGCAGGTTCCGTGGGCCCAGTGACCTTGCTTTGCCCTTTGATCTCGGATTGCCCGTCGCGGTCGATAGTGTGACTCGGGTTTCCATTGCCATCCCCAGGGTTGTGGCCTGGCTGCGGTTTGGGAAGCTGACAGTGTGGGAGGCTGTGATTGCGGGAAAAACTGCTGATGGAGCTGAGTGATTGATCGGATCAGTAACTCCGAGGCTGCCGGGGGGGGGGGGGGGTGGGGGTTAAAGGGGCAGTGTCTCTCCAACCGCCCCCCCCAACACCCCCCCCACCGCCCCCCAGCAATGGCTCACTTCTCTTTTGTTCTGTTCCAAATATCAGAGTGTGAGGGGAGGGTATGGGGGAGGGGTGGGTGCAGGGAGGGTAGTGAGTGTATGGAGGGGGTGGGGGAGGGAGCGTGTGGGGGAGGAGGGATGGTGTGGGTGAGGGGGTAGGAGGAGGGGGCAGGGAGGGTGTGGGGGTGAGGGGAGGGTATGGGGGAGGGGTGGGTGCAGGGAGGGTAGTGGGTGTATGGAGGGGGTGGGGGAGGGAGCGTGTGGGGGAGGAGGGATGGTGTGGGTGAGGGGGTAGGAGGAGGGGGCAGGGAGGGTGTGGGGATGAGGGGAGGGTGTGGGGGAGGGGTGAGGGAGGGGGGAAGGAAGGTGTGGGGGAGGGGAGGTGGAGAGGAGGGCATGGGGGAGGGTATGGCTGAGGTGGTTGGGGGGAGGGAGGGGAGCATGTGGGGAAGGGTAGGGGGCAGGGAGGGGGAGAGGAGGATGTGTGGGGAGGGAGGGGTGGGGGGAGAGGAGTGTATGGGGGAGGGGCTGGTGAGGGTGTGGGGTAGGGGGGCGAGGGTTTGGGTGGAGGCAGAAACTGTTACATATGCAATAAAGGCACAAACTGAGAACTGTTTAACTGAACATGATACGACCTTGGCTCTGCTTTATTTAGGCCCAAAGTGCCTGACTCACAAAATGGCTGGCCTTTTATACCAGAGCAGCACTCAGTACTGCCCCTCCGACAGTGGGGCGCTCCCTCAGTACTGCCCCTCCGACAGTGCGGTACTCCCTCAGTACTGCCCCTCGGACAGTGCGGCGCTCCCTCAGTACTGCCCCTCCGACAGTGCGGCGCTCCCTCAGTACTGCCCCTCTGACAGTGGGGCGCTCCCTCAGTACTGCTCCTCCGACAATGGGGCGCTCCCTCAGTACTGCCCCTCCGACAGTGCAGCACTCCCTCAGTACTGCCCCTCCGACAGTGGGGCGCTCCCTCAGTACTGCCCCTCTGACAGTGACACCATCTGCTGGCTGCAACCAGCATGTACATACTTGACATAACACTCACCACAGTTAAAAAGTACTTGGATGTGCACTTGAAGTGCGGTAACCGACAGGGCTACGGACCCAGAGCTGGAAAGTGGGATTAAGCTGGGTGGCTCTTGGTTGGCCGGCGCGGACACGATGGGCCGAATGGCCTTCTTCCGGGCTGTAAGATTCTCTCTTGTTTGTTTGCCCTTCATAAGAACTAGGAGCAGGAGTCGGCCATTCGGGGAAAAAGTCACTGGTGAGCGAATGGGATGTTGGCCTTCATTGCGAGAGGGATGGAGTACAAAAGCAGGGAGGTCCTGCTGCAACTGTACAGGGTATTGGTGAGGCCGCACCTGGAGTACTGCGTGCAGTTTTGGTCACCTTACTTAAGGAAGGATATACTGGCTTTGGAGGGGGTACAGAGACGATTCACTAGGCTGATTCCGGAGATGAGGGGGTTACCTTATGATGATAGATTGAGCAGACTGGGTCTTTACTCGTTGGAGTTCAGAAGGATGAGGGGTGATCTTATAGAAACATTTAAAATAATGAAAGGGATAGACAAGATAGAGGCAGAGAGGTTGTTTCCACTGGTCGGGGAGAATAGAACTAGGGGGCACAGCCTCAAAATACGGGGGAGCCAATTTAAAACCGAGTTGAGAAGGAATTTCTTCTCCCAGAGGGTTGTGAATTTGTGGAATTCTCTGCCCAAGGAAGCAGTTGAGGCTAGCTCATTGAATGTATTCAAGTCACAGATAGATAGATTTTTAACCAATAAGGGAATTAAGGGTTATGGGGAGCGGGCGGGTAAGTGGAGCTGAGTCCACGACCAGATCAGCCATGATCTTATTGAATGGCGGGGCAGGCTCGAGGGGCTAGATGGCCTACTCCGGTTCCTAATTCTTATGTTCTTATGTTCTTATGGCCCCTCGAGCCTGCTCCGCCATTCAATGAGATCCTTGACCTTAACTCTACTGTCCTGCCCAATCCCTCGTTTCCCTTAATATCCCCAAATCTCTCGATCTCAGCCTTGAGTCGCATCAACAACTGAGCCTCCACAGCCCTCTGGGGCACAGAATTACACAGATCCACCACTCTTTTAATAGATCCCCCCGAGCCGATTCTGCCAGTGGGGCGGGGGGGGCTGCCCGATACCTATGGGGGTGAGGGTGGGGGGTGGGACTGGGGGAAAAGGGGGTCACACTCGACAGTGGGGTAGAGACACGATGATAAATATCACACCTATAATGTATGTTCACAAGTCTCAATAAAACCCCAGCCCATTGGGTTTGGGGGATCCACGATGGGGCACGTGGTTGTGAGCCTGGTGGATGAACTGGTAACTTGCATTGCGATTGTAAACCTTTTGCTAATAAACCTACTGGGTCTTAATAGTGATGTGTTGCTATGAATTCTTACGCAAAGAAAATACATTACATCATCATAGATAGTCCCTCGAAATCGAGGAAGACTTGCTTCCACTCTAACAGTGAGTTCTCAGGTGGCTGAACAGTCCAATACAGGAATTACAGTCTCTGTCACAGGTGGGACAGACGTTGAGGGAAGGGGAGGGTGGGACTGGTTTGCCGCACGCTCCTTCCGCTGCCTGCGCTTGGTTTCTGCACGCTCTCGGCGATGAGACTCGAGGTGCTCAGCGCCCTCCCGGATGCACTTCCTCCACTTAGGGCGGTCTTTGGCCAGGGACTCCCAGGTGTCGGTGGGGATGTTGCACTTTATCAGGGAGGCTTTGAGGGTGTACTTGAAACGTTTCCTCTGCCCACCTGGGGCTCGCTTTCCGTGAAGGAGTTCCGAGTAGAGCACTTGCTTTGGGAGTCTCGTGTCGGGCATGTGGACAATGTGGCCCTGCCCAGCGGAGCTGCTCGAGTGTGGTCAGTGCTTCGATGCTGGGGATGTTGGGCCTGGTCGAGGACACTAACGTTGGTGCGTCTGTCCTCCCAGGGGATTTGTAGGATCTTGCGGAGACATCGTTGGTGATATTTCTCCAGCGACTTGAGGTGTCTACTGTACATGGTCCATGTCTCCGAGTCACACAGGAGGGCGGGTATCACTACAGCCCTGTAGACCATGAGCCTGGTGGTGGATTTGAGGGCCTGGTCTTCAAACACTCTCTTCCTCGGATGGCCGAAGGCTGCACTGGAGGCCGTGTTGGATCTCATCATCAATGTCTGCCCTTGTTGATAAGAGACTCCCGAGGTATGGGAAATGGTCCACGTTGTCCAGGGCCGGGCCGTGGATCTTGATGACTGGGGGACAGTGCTGTGCGAGGACAGGCTGGTGGAGGACCTTCGTCTTACGGATGTTTAGTGTAAGGCCCGAGCTTTCGTACGCCTCGGTAAACACAGACCTCATAATAACAGGCCGATGGAGCTCGTCATTTCCCCCTCTCCCGGCGGGGTGTATCAAGGCTACATCCGCCCCTGGACCCAGCACACCTCCCTTCCCCACAGCCCCGAGCAGGTCAGGGGTTGAAGCTGGGCTGCTCAGGCCCACAATGGTTAACTCCCCTGAACGGTGCGAGCTCGGGGCGTAATCTTACACCCGATATTATATACAGCCGCTGTCACGGGAGAGATTCGATTATAAGATCCATTTGCTCACTGTTCTGTGACTGGATTTAATTCCCCCGGCGGCATATTAACCAAAGTGCTTGCTCTCTGCTTTTATTATCCTCTCAACGCAACCTGATATATTAATGGTGATTAAATTGTCTGATCAACGGATATCGGGCCAGAACCTTCTGGAAAAATGATTGGCGTGTTAATGACGCAAGTTGTTATTGGTGCTCAAATCGCGCAGCGAGTGCGGGGGGTGGGGGGGTGGGTGCAGAGGCAAAGCCTGAGTCACCAACCTCCACAACTTGCATTTATATAGCGCCTATCACATCCGCAGTGCGTCCCAAAGGCCTACACAGCCAATCAAGCACTTTGTGGAGTGCAGTCACTGTTGTAATGTGGGAAACGCAGCAGCCAATTTGCGCACAGCAAGCTCCCACACACAGCACTGTGATAATGACCCAGATAATCTGTTTCAGTGAGGTCGGTTCAGGGCTAAATATTGGCCCAGGATGAACTGGTAATTTGCAATGCGATTGTTAAACCATTTGCTAATAAACCTACTGGGTCTTAATCACAATGTGTTGCTATGAATTCTTCAGCAAAGAAAATACATGACATCATCAGAGGCAGTCCCTCGGAATCGAGGAAGACTTGCTTCCACTCTAAAAGTGAGTTCTGAGGTGACTGAACAGTCCAATACGGGAATTACAGTCTCTGTCACAGGTGGGACAGACAGTGGTTGAGGGAAGGGGTGGGTGGGACTGGTTTGCCGCACGCTCCTTCCGCTGCCTGCGCTTGCTTTCTGCATGCTCTCGGCGATGAGACTCGAGGTGCTCAGCGCCCTCCCGGATGCACTTCCTCCACTTAGGGTGGTCTTTGGCCAGGGACTCCCAGGTGTCGGTGGGGATGTTGCACTTTATCAGGGAGGCTTTGAGGGTGTCCCTGTAACGTTTCCTCTGCCCACCTGGGGCCCGTTTGCCGTGAAGGAGTTCCAAGTAGAGCGCTTGCTTTGGGAGTCTCGTGTCAGGCATGTGGACAATGTGGCCCTGCCCAGCGGAGCTGGTCGAGTGTGGTCAGTGCTTCGATGCTGGGGATGTTGGCCTGTTCGAGGACGCTAACGTTGGTGCGTCTGTCCTCCCAGGGGATTTGCAGGATCTTGCGGAGACATCGTTGGTGGTATTTCTCCAGCGACTTGAGGTGTCTACTGTACATGGTCCATGTCTCTGAGCCACACAGGAGGGCGGGTATCACGACAGCCCTGTAGACCGTGAGCTGGGTGCTGGGGGTGAGATACCTACTGTACATGGTCCATGTCTCTGAGCCACACAGGAGGGCGGGTATCACTACAGCCCTGTAGACCATGAGCTGGGTGCTGGGGGTGAGATACCTACTGTACATGGTCCATGTCTCTGAGCCACACAGGAGGGCGGGTATCACTACAGCCCTGTAGACCGTGAGCTGGGTGCTGGGGGTGAGATACCTACTGTACATGGTCCATGTCTCTGAGCCACACAGGAGGGCGGGTATCACTACAGCCCTGTAGACCATGAGCTGGGTGCTGGGGGTGAGATACCTACTGTACATGGTCCATGTCTCTGAGCCACACAGGAGGGCGGGTATCACTACAGCCCTGTAGACCGTGAGCTGGGTGCTGGGGGTGAGATACCTACTGTACATGGTCCATGTCTCTGAGCCACACAGGAGGGCGGGTATCACTGCTGGGGACGTTGGCCTGGTCGATAAATGCGCAATAAATGCCGGCCTTGCCAGTGACACCCATGTCCCAGGAACGAATGAAAGAATAACTCCTGCAGTGGGGGAGGTGTTGGCCTGGAGCATTGTGCTCACGTTCCTGCAGGGTGGTGACCCACTGACACACGGCCGAGCTCGAAGCGATCCTCTCGGCCCTCGTGCCCAGCGGTTGTGACCGTGTGTGCGTGACGCGCTGTCTCTTTGTGCCGCAGACCTTCACGCGATACGGCAAGTGCTACACCTTCAACTCGGGCCGCGACGGGAACCCACTGCTGACCACCATGAAGGGCGGCACAGGCAACGGTCTGGAGGTGATGCTGGACATCCAACAGGACGAGTACCTGCCGGTGTGGGACAAGACAGGTGAGAGCGCTCGGACAACCCGCCAGACGGCGCCATACTATCGGCCCCGTCGTCACCAACCCGCACACTCCAACGCTCACCGTGTAGCCTTTCCCCGCGACATCGTTCAGTCTGCGCATCAGTAGTTGCATCACATCCGGAGTGATGTGCTCCAGGTTCTGATTGGGATCTCCACAGTCGCATGATGGGGAGGCTTTAATCTTCAGTGATCAGGAAGGCCAATGGAATCTTGGCCTTTATTGCAAAGGGGATGGAGTATAAAAGCAGGGAAGTCTTGCTACAGTTATACAGGGTATTGGTGAGGCCACACCTGGAGTACTGCGTGCAGTTTTGGTCTCCATATTTACCAAAGGATATACTTGCTTTGGAGGCAGTTCAGAGAAGGTTCACTCGGTTGATTCCGGAGATGAGGGGGTTGACTTATGAGGAAAGGTTGAGTAGGTTGGGCCTCTACTCATTGGAATTCAGAAGAATGAGAGGTGATCTTATCGAAACGTATCAGATTATGAGGGGGCTTGACAAGGTGGATGCAGAGAGGATGTTTCCACTGATGGGGGAGACTAGAACTAGGGGGCATAATCTTAGAATAAGGGGCCGCCCATTTAAAACTGAGATGAGGAGGAATTTCTTCTCTCAGAGGGTTGTAAATCTGTGGAATTCTCTGCCTCAGAGAGCTGTGGAGGCTGGGACATTGAATAAATTTAAGGCGGGGATGAACCGATTTTTGAACGATAAGTGGGGAACGGAGAGGGGGGCCAGGGGGGGCGGAGAGATCGAGGCGGGGGATGGAGTGGTGGGGGGGCCGGGGGGGTTGCTCAGGGTGAAACGTTGTGTCTGATTACATTGCTGGGATGTGCCTTTTACAATGTTATAGGTGCTACAACAACAACTTACATTGATATAGTGCCTTTAACGCAGTAAGGCACCCCAGGGTGCTTCACAGGAGCGATTATCCCGCAACATTTAACACAAGGAGACATTAGGGCAGGTGATTAAAAGCTGGGTCAAAGAAGCAAGTTTTAATGAGCGTTGCAAAGGAGGAGAGAGAGCCGGAGAGGTTTAGCAGGGAGTTCTAGAGCTTGGGGCCCAGACATAAGAACATAAGAAATAGGAGCAGGAGTCGGCCATTCGGCCCCTTGAGCCTGCTCCGCCATTTAATACCATCATGGCTGATCCAATCATGGACTCAGGTCCACTTCCCTGCCCGCTCCCCAAAACCCCTTATCCCCTTATTGGTTAAGAAACTGTCTATCTCTGTCTTAAATATATTCAATGTCCCAGCTTCCACAGCTCTCTGAGGCAGCGAATTCCACAGATTTACAACCCTCTGAGAGAAGAAATTCCTCCTCATCTCAGTTTTAAATGGGCGGCCCCTTATTCTAAGATCATGCCCCCTAGTTCTAGTCTCCCCCATCAGTGGAAACATCCTCTCTGCATCCACCTTGTCAAGCCCCCTCATAATCTTATACGTTTCGATAAGATCAACAGAAGGCACGGCCACCGATGGTGGAGCGATTATAATCAGGGATACTCAGGAGGGCAGAATTAGAGGAATGCAGAGATCTCGGGGGGTTGTGGGGCTGGAGGAGATTACAGAGATAGGGAGGGGCGAGGCAATGGGTAGATTTGAACGCCAGAATGAAAATTTTGAAATCGAGTCGTTGCTTAACCAGGAGCCAATGTAGGTCAATTTAGATGAAGGAATTAATTGTAATATCTCCAAGTTTGCAGATGACATTAAGCTGGGTGGCGGTGTGAGCTGTGAGGAGGATGCTAAGAGGCTGCAGGGTGACTTGGACAGGTTAGGTGAGTGGGCAAATACATGGCAGATGCAGTATAATGTGGATAAATGTGAGGTTATCCACTTTGGGGGCAAAAACGCAAACACAGAATATTATCTGAATGGTGGCAGATTAGGAAAAGGGGAGGTGCAACGAGACCTGGGTGTCATGGTTCATCAGTCATTGAAAGTTGGCATGTAGGTACAGCAGGCAGTGAAGAAGGCAAATGGTATGTTGGCCTTCATAGCTAGGGGATTTGAGTATCGGAGCAGGGAGGTCTTACTGCAGTTGTACAGGGCCTTGGTGAGGCCTCACCTGGAATATTGTGTTCAGTTTTGGTCTCCTAATCTGAGGAAGGATGTTCTTGTTATTGAGGGAGTGCAGCGAAGGTTCACCAGACTGATTCCCGGGATGGCAGGACTGTCATATGAGGAGAAACTAGATCAACTGGGCCCTTATACACTGGAGTTTAGAAGGATGAGAGGGGATCTCATAGAAACGTATAAGATTCTGACGGGATTGGACAGGTTAGATGCGGGAAGAATGTTCCCGATGTTGGGGAAGTCCAGAACCAGGGACATAGTCTTAGGATAAGGGGTAGGCCATTTAGGACCGAGATGAGGAGAAACTTCTTCACTCAGAGAGTTGTTAACCTGTGGAATTCCCTACCGCAGAGAGTTGTTGATGCCAGTTCATTAGATATAATCAAAAGGACGTTAGATGTGGCCCTTATGGCTAAAGGGATTAAGGGGTATGGAGGGAAAGCAGGAAAGGGGTACTGAGGTGAATGATCAGCCATGATCTTATTGAATGGTGGTGCAGGCTTGAAGGGCTGAATGGCCTACTCCTGCACCTATTTTCTATGTTTCTATGTTTCAGCGAGCACAGGGGGTGATGGGTGAGTGGGATTTGGTGTAAGTTAGGACACGGGGTACAGGGGATGATGGGTGAGTGGGATTTGGTGTGAGTTAGAACGCGGGGCACAGGGGGTGATGGGTGAGTGGGACTCGGTGCGAGTTAGGACGCGGGGCACAGGGGGTGATGGGTGAGTGGGACTCGGTGCGAGTTAGGACGCGGGGCAGTCGAGTTTTGGATCACCTCTAGTTTACGTGGGGTAGAATGTGGGAGGCCGGCCAGGAGTGCGTTGGGATCATTGAGTCTGGAGGTAACAAAGGCACGTATAAGGGTTTCAGCAGCAAGCTGTTGATTAATATTTTCTCTCTCTCTCTGCCTCGATCCGTCGATCCACCTTGCAGAAGAAACCTCCTTCGAGGCGGGTTTGAAGATCCAGATCCACACGCAGGATGAGCCCCCCTATATCCACGAGTTGGGGTTCGGGGTCGCCCCGGGGTTCCAGACCTTTGTGTCCACGCAAGAGCAGCGGGTAGCGTAACCAATCAGGTTTGCTGCATGGCGGAGCGAGCGCTAGGCCCCGCTTCCCCTGCCCCCCGTTTACTGCCCCTCCTCCCCCCCCCCCCCCCGGTTCCCGTCTCCCCCTCCCAACCCCCAGTTACCATCCCCCCACCCCGAGTCTGGCCCGTAGCCCCCGGACACCTTGTGCCCGCCCCCCTCCCACAGACTGCACGGGTGTGGGGACCACCCAGAATACTGACCCCGGCCCGGTTTGGGTTAAACCGTTACCCGGGGATGACCAAACCTGGGACCAGGAGGAGGCCGAGTGGCCCTCGAACCCCATTCGATCGAACCTCAGCTGTATTTTAGCTCCATTGTCCCGGCTCGGGTCCGTAACCTCAGTACCCTTACCCCACACCCACCAATCTCACAGCTGGCATTTTCAAATCACCCCCCCCACGACCCCGTGCCCCCCTCCCCCGTGCCCCCTCCCCGTACCCCCCTCCTCCGTGCCCCCCTCCCCTGTGCCCCCTCCCCGTAACCCCCTCCCCCGTGCCCCCTCCGCGTGCCCCCCTCCCCCGTGCCCCTCCCCTGTGCCCCCCTCCTCCGTGCCCCCCTCCCCCGTGCCCCCTCCGCGTGCCCCCCTCCCCGTACCCCCCTCCTCCGTGCCCCCTCCCCGTACCCCCCTCCTCCGTGCCCCCCTCCCCCGTGCCCCCCTCCTGCGTGCCCCCCTCCCCCGTGCCCCTCCCCTGTGCCCCCCTCCTCCGTGCCCCCCTCCCCCGTGCCCCATCTGCATTCCCCCCTCCCCGTACCCCCCTCCTCCGTGCCCCCTCCCCGTACCCCCCTCCCCGTACCCCCCTCCCCCGTGCCCCCTTCCCCGTGCCCCACCCCTGCGCCCACC
>NC_091977.1:542126244-542143744 GCF_044704955.1 Pristiophorus japonicus
GTGAGTGTGAGTGTGAGTGTAGGCGTGTGTGTGTGAGTGAGTGAGTTTGTGTATGTGTGAGTGTGAGTGTGTGAGAGTGAATGTGTGTGTGAGAGAGTGAGTGTGTGTGTGTGAGAGTGAGTGTGTGCATGTGAGAGTGAGTGTGTGCATGTGTGTGTGTGTGTGAGTGTGAGTGAGTGTGTGAGTGAGTGTGTGAGTGTGTGTGTGTGAGTGTGTGTGTGTGTGTGAGTGTGTGAGTGTGAGTGAGTGAGTGAGTGTGTGTGAGTGTGTGTGTGAGTGTGTGTGTGTGTGTGTGTGTGTGTGAGTGTGTGTGTGTGGGTGTGTGTGAGTTTGTGTGTGTGTGTGAGAGTGTGAGTGTGTGTGTGTCTGTGTGTGAGTGTGTGTGTGTGAGTGTGTGTGTGTGAGTGTGAGTGTGTGTGTGTGAGTGTGAGTGTGTGTGTGAGTGTGTGTGTGTGAGTATGTGTGTGAGTGTATGTGAGTGTGTGAGTGTGTGTGTGTTTGTGTGTGAGTGTGTGTGTGTGTGAGTGTGTGTGTGTGTGAGTGTGTGTGAGTGTGAGTGTGTGTGTGAGTTTGTGTGTGAGTGTGTGTTAGTGTGTGTGTGTGAGTGTGTGTGTGTGAGTGTGTGTGTGTGTGTATGAGTGTGAGTGTGTGTGTGTGTGCGTGTGTGAGTGTGTGTGTGTGTGAGAGTGTGAGTGTGAGTGTGTGTGAGTGTGTGAGTGTGTGTGTGTGAGAGTGTGTGTGTGAGTGTGGGTGTGTGTGTGTGTGTGTGGTGTGTGTGTATGTGTGTGAGTGTGAGTGTGAGTGTGAGTGAGTGTGTGTGTGTGAGTGTGGGTGCGTGAGTATGTGTGTGTGTGAGTGTGTGTGTGTGTGGGTGTGTGTGAGTTTGTGTGTGTGTGTGTGTGTGTGAGAGTGTGAGTGTGTGTGTGTCTGTGTGTGTGTGTGTGTGTGTGAGTGTGTGTGTGAGTGTGTGTGAGTGAGTGTGTGTGTGTGTGTGAGTGTGTGAGTGTGAGTGAGTGAGTGAGTGTGTGTGAGTGTGTGTGTGAGTGTGTGTGTGTGTGTGTGTGTGAGTGTGTGTGTGTGGGTGTGTGTGAGTTTGTGTGTGTGTGTGTGTGTGTGAGAGTGTGAGTGTGTGTGTGTCTGTGTGTGAGTGTGTGTGTGTGAGTGTGAGTGTGAGTGTGTGTGTGTGAGTGTGAGTGTGTGTGTGAGTGTGTGTGTGTGAGTATGTGTGTGAGTGTATGTGAGTGTGTGAGTGTGTGTGTGTTTGTGTGTGAGTGTGTGTGTGTGTGAGTGTGTGTGTGTGTGAGTGTGTGTGAGTGTGAGTGTGTGTGTGTGAATGTGTGTGTTTGTGTGTGAGTGTGTGTGTGTGGGTGTGTGTGAGTTTGTGTGTGTGTGTGTGTGTGAGAGTGTGAGTGTGTGTGTGTCTGTGTGTGAGTGTGTGTGTGTGTGAGTGTGGGTGTGAGTGTGTGTGTGTGTGGGTGTGTGTGAGTGTGTGTGTGTGAGTGTGAGTGTGTGTGTGTGAGTGTGAGTGTGGGTGTGTGTGAGTGTGTGAGTGTGTGTGTGTGAGTGTGTGTGAGTGAGTGTGGGTGTGAGTGTGTGTGTGTGAGTGTGAGTGTGAGTGTGAGTGTGTGTGTGTGAGTGTGAGTGTGGGTGTGTGTGTGTGTGTGGGTGCGTGAGTGTGAGTGTGAGTGTGTGTGAGTGAGTGAGTGTGTGTGTGTGTGTGTGTGTGAGTGTGTGAGTGTGAGTGAGTGAGTGAGTGTGTGTGAGTGTGTGTGTGAGTGTGTGTGTGTGTGTGTGTGAGTGTGTGTGTGTGGGTGTGTGTGAGTTTGTGTGTGTGTGTGTGTGTGAGAGTGTGAGTGTGTGTGTGTCTGTGTGTGAGTGTGTGTGTGTGTGAGTGTGGGTGTGAGTGTGTGTGTGTGTGGGTGTGTGTGAGTGTGTGTGTGTGAGTGTGAGTGTGTGTGTGTGAGTGTGAGTGTGGGTGTGTGTGAGTGTGTGTGAGTGTGTGAGTGTGTGTGTGTGAGTGTGTGTGAGTGAGTGTGGGTGTGTGTGAGTGTGTGTGTGAGTGTGTGTGTGAGTGTGTGTGTGGGTGTGTGTGAGTGTGTGTGTGAGTGTGTGTGTGTGAGTGAGTGTGTGTGTGAGTGGGTGTGAGTGTGGGTGTGTGTGTGAGTGTGTGAGTGTGGGTGTGAGTGTGTGTGTGTGTGGGTGTGTGTGAGTGTGTGTGTGTGTGTGAGTGAGTGTGTGTGTGAGTGGGTGTGAGTGTGGGTGTGAGTGTGTGTGTGAGTGTGTGAGTGTGTGTGTGTGAGTGTGAGTGTGTGTGAGTGTGAGTGTGTGTGTGAGTGTGTGTGTGAGTGTGTGAGTGAGTGTGGGTGTGAGTGTGTGTGTGTGTGAGTGTGTGTGTGTGAGTGTGGGTGTGTGTGAGTGTGTGTGAGTGTGGGTGTGTGTGTGTGTGTGAGTGTGTGTGTGAGTGTGGGTGTGTGTGAGTGTGGGTGTGAGTGTGTGTGTGTGAGTGTGGGTGTGTGTGAGTGTGTGTGTGTGTGTGTGAGTGTGGGTGTGTGAGTGTGGGTGTGTGAGTGTGGGTGTGTGTGAGTGTGGGTGTGAGTGTGTGTGTGTGTGTGTGTGTGTGTGTGTGAGTGTGGGTGTGTGAGTGTGTGTGAGTGTGAGTGTGTGTGTGAGTGTGTGTGTGTGTGTGAGAGTGTGTGTGAGTGTGAGTGTGTGAGTGTGGGTGTGAGTGTGAGTGTGAGTGTGTGTGTGTGAGTGTGAGTGTGTGTGTGTGAGTGTGTGAGTGTGTGTGAGTGTGAGTGTGAGTGTGGGTGAAGAGGGAGGGTCCCTGGGCCTGGGCAGCCAGTGACTGGGGGAGCCCGGGGCCTGGGTCAGGGCCTGTAGCTGTGATGGGGAATCGATCCCTCGCTCTCCCTCTCTCTGCCCCCAGATCCTGTACCTGCCCCCACCCTGGGGCGACTGCAGGACATCGAGCATGAACTCCGGCTTCTTCACCACGTACAGCATCACTGCGTGCAGGATCGACTGCGAGACCCGCTACCTGGTGGAGAACTGCAACTGCCGCATGGTGCATATGCCAGGTAAGGTCAGCGAGACAGCGCTATCCCCGACCCCTGACCCCTGACCCCCCGACTCCGGACCCAATCCCTGACCCCTGGGCCCCTGATCCCTGGCCCCCCCCAGGCCCTGACCCCCGGCTCCTGACCCATGGCCCCCAAGCATCTATCCCCCCCTGACTCCGGCACCCCAATCTCTGACCCCTGACCCCAGCCCCCGAGAACCTATACCGTCCGACCCCTGACCCCTACAGTGGTATTCCGTTAACCCCACAACCCCTGACCCCCAAACCTTGACCCCAACCCCTGACCCCCGACCCCTACAGTGGGAGAGATTGGGCCATTTGCCCCCTTGCCCGGCGAATGCCCTTCAAACCCTTACACCCAGCACCAGCAGGTCTGGGGCCTGCTTTCACCAGCATCAGCATTTTAAAATTGAAAATTTAAATGTTATTTATTATTTTAATATTAAAAACATCAATCCATTAAAGTTAGTTTATGTTTAACACAACAGGTATTCAAAAAAATAACTCGTTCTTATTTATTTATTGGGGCCCCGGGGACTGTGAGGGGGAACACTGCGTCGTGATTGGTGGCCCGGCCCAGGTGACCCCCGGATGGTCGTATGTTCCTGGGACGTGCTGGACTGCGTATGTCGGTCTCGGAGCGTCAGTGTACGTTCCCGGGACGTGTTGGGCCTGTGCACCGGGCTGCGTATGGTGGACTCGGAGCGTCAGTGTACGTTCCTGGGACATATTGGGCCTGTGCACCAGGCTGCGTATGGCGGTCTCGGACCGTCAGTGTACGTTCCCGGGACGCGTTGGGCCTGTGCACCGGGCTGCGTATGGCGGTCTCGGAGCGCCACTGTACATTCCCGGGACGTGTTGGGCCTGTGCACCGGGCTGCGTATGGCGGTCTCGGAGCGTCACTGTACGTTCCCGGGACGTGTTGGGCCTGTGCACCGGGCTGCGTATGGCGGTCTCGGAGCGTCACTGTACGTTCCCGGGACGCGTTGGGCCTGTGCACCGGGCTGCGTATGGCGGTCTCGGAGCGTCACTGTACGTTCCCGGGACGCGTTGGGCCTGTGCACCGGGCTGCGTATGGCGGTCTCGGAGCGTCACTGTACGTTCCCGGGACGCGTTGGGCCTGTGCACCGGGCTGCGTATGGCGGTCTCGGAGCGTCACTGTACGTTCCCGGGACGTGTTGGGCCTGTGCACCGGGCTACGTATGGCGGTCTCGGAGCGTCACTGTACGTTCCCGGGACGCGTTGGGCCTGTGCACCGGGCTGCGTATGGCGGTCTCGGAGCGCCTGTGTACGTTCCCGGGACCGCCGGACACCTCCGTCAAACAGTTTCCTGCCGGAGGGGGGTCACTCGCCCGTGCGAAGCCTCCGGCCGCCATTCTTGGCCCAAGATGTGGCTCGGTGTCACATTGTGTCCGGTCACGCCCCTGTGACATGCCCCGTGACACTTCACTGCGTTAGTGGCCCTGTATAAACGCACGGTGCTGTCGTTGAGCGGGCTGGGTCACGATGCTTTGTGTTGAGGACGATCTCGAGGGGCCGATTAAACCTCCCTCTCTCTCTCTCCCTCTCTCCCTCTCTCTCTCTCTCTCTCCCTCTCTCTCCCACAGGGAATGCTGACGTGTGCACTCCGGAACAGTACAAGGATTGTGCCGACCCTGCTCTGGGTAAGTGCCCATTGCCGACCAATCAGCAGTTCTCCGCCCGCCTTGGGTGCCCAACCTTGATAGGACGTATTCCTGGCGGCGTCATCGCGTGACCTCTCACCCCCCCAGCACCCCCTCCGCCCCTGCCCTCCCGCCATTAGGTGCCAGACATGTCCGCCCTCGCGGAGCCCCGCCTCCTCAGTTGTGCGGGGCGGACTGGTTGGGGCGGGTGCTCTTTGCTTGTCCGCCATTGTTCATTGTTCATAGGTTTATATCAGGGAGGCTTTGAGGATGTCCCTGTAACGTTTCCTCTGCCCACCTTTGGCTCATTTGCCGTGAAGGAGTTCCGAGTAGAGCGCTTGCTTTGGGGAGTCTCGTGTCTGGGGCATGCGGACAATGTGGCCCTGCCCAGCGGAGCTGGTCGAGTGTGGTCAGTGCTTCCCAAAGCAAGCGCTCTACTCGGAACTCCTTCACGGCAAATGAGCCAAAGGTGGGCAGAGGAAACGTTACAGGGACACCCTCAAAGCCTCCCTGATAAAGTCCAACATCCCCACCGACACCTGGGAGTCCCTGGCCAAAGACCGCCCTAAGTGCAGGAAGTGCATCCGGGAGGGCGCTGAGCACCTCGAGTCTCGTCGCCGAGAGCATGCAGAAACCAAGCGCAGGCAGCGGAAGGAGCGTGCGGCAAACCAGTCCCACCCTCCCCTTCCCTCAACCACTGTCTGTCCCACCTGTGACAGAGACTGTAATTCCCGTATTGGACTGTTCAGTCCCCTGAGAACTCACTTTTAGAGTGGAAGCAAGTCTTCCTCGATCCCCAGGGACTGCCTCTGATGATGATAATGGTTTATATGTAACCTTCAGGGCTGCTGACCGAGGGCTGTGTGGCTCTTTGTCGGCCGGCGCGGACACGATGGGCCGGAATGGCCTCCTTCTATGCTGTAAATTTCTATGTTTCTATGTTTCTCCCCGTGGCCAATCGGAAAGCGAACAGGCTCTTCGTTACCTGATTGAAGGATCCTCAACTATCAGTCACACAGCACCAAAGCGTCGCTGGTAAGGGTGGCATTTATTGCCCATCCCTAACTGCCCATCCCTAACTGCCCCTTGAGAAGGTGGTGGTGAGCCGCCTTCTTGAACCGCTGCAGTCCGTGTGGTGAAGGTGCTCCCACAGTGCTGTTAGGGAGGGAGTTCCAGGATTGTGACCCAGCGACGATGAAGGAACGGTGAATGAAGTACTATCCCAGGCCTGGGTCCGAGCACTGATTGAGATCCAGGGCCTGAGGTCCGCGGTGATTCAGAGCACTGTCCCACTGACCCAGATCAGAGCCCCCCTACCCCCCCCTCCTCCCCCCCCCCGTGAGACCACCGGACAAGAGTGAGGAAAATCAGGATGAGGACTGGATTGGGTTCGGCTGTGACACCTCCATAGTTGAATATCTGGGCTCACTGGCGGAGGATGGCCTCCCGGGCGAGGTACAGGAGGGCCAGTACCGAACCCCAGCGAGGGTCAGAGTCCTTGGGACGTTGCTAGTAGGGAACATTCCCTTCACACTTCTCAGTCAACCTCCACTGGGCTCCAGGCAAGGGTAACCCGTGTATCTCGTTCCTCAGCCCTGCTCCCTCGCCCCACACCACAATCCCTGTGGGCTCCGGGGCCTGGCTCCCAGACCCCCTCACACGGGGCACACACAGGGGTCCCGGACCCCCACTCATGGGTCACACACAGGGGTCCTGGAACCCCACTCACGGGTCACACACAGGGGTCCTGGACCCCCACTCACGGGGCACACACAGGGGTCCTGGACCCCCACTCACGGGGCACACACAGGGGTCCCGGACCCCCACTCACGGGGCACACACAGGGGTCCTGGAACCCCACTCACGGGTCACACACAGGGGTCCTGGACCCCCACTCACGGGGCACACACAGGGGGCACAGCGGGTACCGAGCACCGGGCGATTGAAGGTTGGATATCATTCTATTCAATAATCACCATTCGCCGTGTTGTACCTTTAACACGCCATTTCCCAATATTTACCCCTCTTCCCATTCTCTCCTCTCTGCCTGTCGCTTCATTTTCTGCATGGGTCTCGCTTTGTGTCTCTGCATCTCTCTCCCCATTCCTCTCACACTCTCTCTCTCCCCAATCCTCCCTCACACTCTCTCTCTCCCCAATCCTCCCTCACACTCTCTCTCTCCCCATTCCTCTCACACTCTCTCTCTCCCCAATCCTCCCTCACACTCTCTCTCTCCCCAATCCTCCCTCACACTCTCTCTCTCCCCATTCCTCTCACACTCTCTCTCTCCCCATTCCTCACACACTCTCTCTCCCCATTCCTCTCACACTCTCTCTCTCCCCATTCCTCTCACACACTCTCTCTCCCCATTCCTCTCACACACTCTCTCTCCCCATTCCTCTCACACACTCTCTCTCCCCATTCCTCTCACACTCTCTCTCTCCCCATTCCTCTCACACTCTCTCTCTCCCCATTCCTCTCTCACTCTCTCTCTCCCCATTCCTCTCTCACTCTCTCTCTCTCCATTCCTCTCTCGCTCGCTCTCTGTATTGCGGCCCACCTTTCTGTGCCCGTCTCATTCCCTCCATCGGACTCTCTCTCTCCCCATCCCTGTCCCTCTCTCTCTTTAACCACTCTCTGTCGGACTCTCTGTCTCTATCTTCATTCTTCTGTAACTCTTTCTGTCTCTCTCACCCTCTGTTTTCCTATCCCTCTTTCCATCTCTTCATTTCCCTCTATCTCTATCACTCTCTCTCTTTCTTTTTACCTCTATCTCTTTCTCTCCCTCCATCTCTCTCTCTCACCCTCTGCCTCCTCTATCTCTCTCCCCGATCCTCTTTCTCCCTCCCTCTATCCCTCCCTCTATCTGTCCCTCTATCCCCCCTCTGCCCCCTCTCTCTCTCCTTCTCTATCCCCCCTCTCTCGCTCTCCCCTCTCTCCCTCTCCCCCTCTCTCCCCCTCCCTCTCCCTCTCCCTCTCCCTCTATCTCTCCCCCCTCTGCCTCTCTCCCTCTATCTCTCTCCCCCTCCCTCTCCCTCTCTCTATCTCTCTGCCCCTCTCTCTCTCTCCCTCTATCTCTCCCCTCTCTCCCCCCCTCCTTCTCCCTCTATCTCTCTCAATCTCTCTCTATCTCTCTCTCTGCCCCTCTCCCCCTCTCTCTTCCCCTCCCTCTCCCCTCTCTCTCCCCCTCCCTCTATCTCTCTCTATCTCTCCCCCCTCTCCCTCTCTCTCCTTCTCTCTATCTCTCTGCCCCTCTCTCCCTCCCCCTCTCCCTCTCTCCCCCTCCCCCTTCCTCGCCCCCTCCCTCTCCCTCTATCTCTCTCTATCTCTCTGCCCCTCTCCCTCTCTCCCCCTCCCTCTCCCTCTATCTCTATCTCTCTCTCCCTCTCTCTCCCGGTCCCCCTCCCCCTTTCCCTCTCTCCCCCTCCCCCTCCCCCTCTCTCCCCCTCCCTCTATCTCTCTGCCCCTCTCCCTCTCTCCCCCTCCCCCTCCCTCTCCCTCTATCTCTCTCTCCCCCTCCCTCTCCCCTCTCTCTCCCCCTCTCCCTCTATCAATCTCTCTCTATCTCTCTGCCCCTCCCTCTCCCCCCCTCCCTCTATCTCTCTCTCCCTCTCTCCCGCTCCCCCTCCCCCTCCCTCTCCCTCTCCCTCTCTCCCCCTCTCCCTCTCTCCCCCTCCCCCCTCTCCCTCTATCTCTCTCTCCCGCTCCCCCTCCCCCTCTCTCCCCCTCCCCCCTCCCTCTCTCCCGCTCCCCCTCCCCCTCTCCCTCTCTCCCCCTCCCCCTCCCCCCCTCTCCCTCTCCCTCTCTCCCCCTCTCCCCCTCCCCCTCTCCCTCTCTCCCCCTCCCTCCCCCTCCCCCTCTATCTCTCTCCCCCTCCCTCCCCCTCTCCCTCTCTCCCCCTCTCCCTCTCTCCCCCTCCCCCCTCTCCCTCTATCTCTCTCTCCCGCTCCCCCTCCCCCTCTCTCCCTCTCCCTCTCTCCCCCTCCCCCTCTCTCTCTCTCCCCCTCTCTCCCTCCCCCCTCCCTCTCTCCCCCTCTCCCTCTCCCCCTCTCCCTCTCCCCCTCCCCTCCCTCTCTCTCCCCCTCTCCCTCTCTCCCCCTCTCCCTCTCTCCCCCTCTCCCTCTCTCCCCCTCTCTCTCCCTCTCCCTCTCCCACCCCCCCACCCCCCGTGCAGAGTTCCTGGTGGAACAGGACAGTAACTACTGCCTGTGTGAGACGCCGTGTAATGTGACGCGGTTTGGGAAGGAGATTTCCATGGTGAAGATCCCCAGCAAAGCCTCAGCAAAGTTCCTCGCCAAGAAGTTCAACAAGACAGAGCAATACATAACGTGAGTATTGCTGGGAGCCATGCGGTCTAATCACCGGGGGGGGGGGGCAGTCCGTGTATGTCTGCCTCTCTCTCTCTCTCTCTCTCTGTCTTTCTCTCCCTCTCTCTCATTGTCTCTTTCTCTATCTGTCTCAGCCAGTCCCACTCCCCCGCCCTTTCCCGGAGTCCTACATATTTTGTTCCTTCAGGTACTTATCCAACTCCCTTTTGAAAGCCACGATTGAGTCTGCCTCCAGCACCCTCTCAGGCAGCACATTCCAGATCCTAACCACTCGCTGCGTAAAAACATTATTCCTCATGTCGCCTTTGGTTCTTCTGCCAATCGCCTTAAATCTGTGTCCTCTGGTTCCCGACCCTTCCACCAATGGGAACAGTCTCTCTCGATCTACTCTGTCCAGACCCCTCATGATTTTGAACACCTCGATCTAATCTCCTCTCAACCTTTTCTGCTCCAAGGAGAACAACCCCAGCTTCTCCAGTCTATCCCCGTCACTGAAGTCCCTCATCCCTGGAACCATTCTCGGAAATCCCCTCTGCACCCTCTCCAAGGCCTTCACATCCTTCCTAAAGTGCGGGGCCCAGAATTGGACACAATACTCCAGTTGGGGCTGAACCAGTGTTTTATACAGGTTCATCATAACTTCTTTGCTTTTGTACTCTGTGTCTCTATTTATAAAACCCAGGATCCCATAAGCTTTTTAACCGCTTTCTCAACCTGCCCTGCCACCTTCAACGATTTAGAAACATAGAAACATAGAAAATAGGTGCAGGAGTAGGCAATTCGGCCCCTCGAGCCTGCACCACCATTCGATAAGATCATGGCTGATCATTCACCTCAGTACCCCTTTCCTGCTTTCTCTCCATTCCCCTTGATCCCTTTAGCCGTAAGGGCCATATCGAACTCCCTCTTGAATATATCCAATGAACTGGCATCAACAACACTCTGCGGCAGGGAATTCCACAGGTTAACAACTCTCTGAGTGAAGAAGTTTCTCCTCATCTCAGTCCTAAATGGCTTACCCCTTATCCTCAGACTGTGACCCCTGGTTCTGGACTTCATCAACATTGGGAACATTCTTCCTGCATCTAACCTGTCCAATCCCGTCAGAATTTTAAACGTTTCTATGAGATCCCCTCTCATTCTTCTGAACTCCAGTGAATACAAGCCCAGTTGATCCAGTCTTTCTTGATATGTCAGTCCCGCCATCCCGGGAATTAGTCTAGTGAACCTTCGCTGCACTCCCTCAATAACAAGAATGTCCTTCCTCAGATTAGGAGACCAAAACTGAACACAATATTCAAGGTGTGGCCTCACCAAGGCCCTGTACAACTGCAGTAAGACCTCCCTGCTCCTATACTCAAATCCCCTAGCTATGAAGGCCAACATACCATTTGCCTTCTTCACCGCCTGCTGTACCTGCATGCCAACTTTCAATGACTGATGAACCATGACACCCAGGTCTCGTTGCACCTCCCCTTTTCCTAATCTGCTGCCATTCAGATAATATTCTGCCTTCGTGTTTTTGCCACCAAAGTGGATAACCTCACATTTATCCACATTATACTGCATCTGCCATGCATTTGCCCACTCACCTAACCTGTCCAAGTCACCCTGCAGCCTCTTAGCATCCTCCTCACAGTTCACACCACCACCCAGCTTAGTGTCATCTGCAAACTTGGAGATATTACACTCAATTCCTGCATCCAAATCATTAATGTATATTGTAAATAGCTGGGGTCCCAGCACTGAGCCCTGCGGTACTCCACTAGTCACTGCCTGCCATTCTGAATAGGACCCGTTTATTCCCACTCTCTGCTTCCTGTCTGCCAACCAGTTCTCGATCCACGTCAGTATATTACCCCCAATACCATGTGCTTTAATTTTGCACACCAATCTCTTATGTGGGACCTTGTCAAAAGCCTTTTGAAAGTCCAAATACACCATATCCACTGGTTCTCCCTTGTCCACTTTACTAGTTACATCCTCAAAAAATTCCAGAAGATTGGGCAAGCATGATTTCCCTTTCATAAATCCATGCTGACTTGGACCAATCCTGTCACTGCTTTCCAAATGTGCTGCTATTTCATCCTTAATGATTCATTCCAACATTTTCCCCACTACTGATGTCAGGCTAATCGGTCTATAATTATCCGCTTTCTCTCCCTCCTTTTTTAAAAAGTGGTGTTACATTAGCTACCCTCCAGGAAATAGGAACTGATCCAGAGTCGATAGACTGTTGGAAAATGATCACCAATGCATCCACTATTTCTAGGGCCACCTCCTTAAGTACTCTGGGATGCAGACTATCAGGCCCCGGGGATTTATCGGCCTTCAATCCCATCAATTTCCCTAACACAATTTCCTGCTTAATAAGGATATCCTTCAGTTCCTCCTTCTCACTAGACCCTCGGTCCCCTAGTACATCCGAAAGGTTATTTGTATCTTCCTTCGTGAAGACAGAACCAAAGTATTTGTTCAATTGGTCTGCCATTTCTTTGTTCCCCATTATAAATTCACCCGAATCCGACTGCAAGGGACCTACATTTGTCTTCACTAATCTTTTTCTCTTCACATATCTATAGAAGCTTTTGCAGTCAGTCTTTATGTTCCCGGCAAGCTTCCTCTCATACTCTAAATTTCTCCCAGTCCTCAGGTTTGCTACCTTTTCTGGCCATTTGTGCCCATATACCCCCAGGTCTCTCTGTTCATGCACCCCCTTCAGGATTGTACCCTTCCGTTTATATTGCCTCTCCTCATTCTTTCTACCACAATGCATCACTTTACACTTTTCTGCATTCATTTCATCTGCCCCGTGTCCGCCCATTCCACCTTCTGTGTCTGTGTCTTCCTGAAGTCGATCCCTCTCCTCCTCACTGCTCACTATACTTTCAAGTTTTGTGTCATCTGCAAATTTTGAAATTGTGCCCTGTACACCCACATCTGTCATTAATATATATCAAGAAAAGCCGTGGTCCCAGAACCGACCCCTGGGGAACACCACTGTATACCTCCCTCCAGTCCCAGAAACAACCATTCACCACTACTCTCTGTTTCCTGTCACTGAACCAATTCCGTATCCATACTGCCCCTGTCCCTTTTATTCTACGGGCTTCAACTTTGCTGCAAGCCTATTATGTGGCACTTTGTCGAATGGCTTTTGGAAATCCATGGACACCACGTCAACCGCATTACCCTCATCAACCCTCTCTGTTACGGCATCAAAAAACTCGATCAAGTTGGTTAAACACGTTAACAAAACCTATTCAGAATGGCAGGCAGTGACTAGTGGAGTGCCGCAGGGCTCAGTGCTGGGACCCCAGCTCTTTACAATATACATTAACGATTTGGATGAAGGAATTGAGTGTAATATCTCCAAGTTTGCAGATGACACTAAGCTGGGTGGTGGTGTGAGCTGTGAGGGGGATGCTAAGAGGCTGCAGGATGACTTGGACAGGTTAGGTGAGTGGGCAAATGCATGGCAGATGCAGTATAATGTGGATAAATGTGAGGTTATCCACTTTGGTGGCAAAAACACGAAGGCAGAATATTATCTGAATGGCGGCAGATTAGGGAAAGGGGAGGTCCAACGAGACCTGGGTGTCATGGTTCATCAGTCACTGAAAGTTGGCATGCAGGTACAGCAGGCAGTGAAGAAGACAAATGGTATGTTGGCCTTCATAGCGAGGGGATTTGAGTATAGGAGCAGGGAGGTCTTACTGCAGTTGTACAGGGCCTTGGTGAGGCCTCACCTGGAATATTGTGTCCAGTTTTGGTCTCCTAATCTGAGGAAGGACATTCTTGCTACTGAGGGAGTGCAGCGAAGGTTCACCAGACTGATTCCCGGGATCTCATAGAAACATATAAGATTCTGACGGGACTGGACAGGTTAGATGCAGGAAGAATGTTCCCGATGTTGGGGAAGTCCAGAACCAGGGGTCACAGTCTTAGGATAAGGGGTAAGCCATTTAGGACCGAGATGAGGAGAAACTTCTTCACTCAGAGAGTTGTTAACCTGTGGAATTCCCTGCCGCAGAAAGTTGTTGATGCCAGTTCATTGGATATATTCAAGAGGGAGTTAGATATGGTCCTTACGGCTAAAGGGATCAGCGGGTATGGAGAGAAAGCAGGAAAGGGGTACTGAGGTGAATGATCAGCCATGATCTTATTGAATGGTGGTGCAGGCTCAAAGGGCCGAATGGCCGACTCCTGTACCTATTTTCTCTGTTTCCTCCCCACTCCCGAGGTTAAACTGACTGGTCTGTAGATGTTGGGTTTATCTTTACAACCTCTTTTGAACAAGGCTGTAACATTTGCAATTCTCCAGTCCTCTGGCACCACCTCCCGTATCTAAGGAGGCTTGGAATATTATGGCCAGTGCCTCCGGCATTTCCTACCTCTATTCCCTCAACATCCGAGGATGCATCGCATCTGCTCCTGGTGACTTATCTACGTTAAGTACAGGCAGCCTTTCTAGTACCTCCTCTTTATCAATTTTTATCCCATCCAGTATCACCTCGACCTCCTTCACCATGTCAATGGCAGAATCTTGCTTCCTTGGTGAAGACCGATGTAAAGTTCTCATTTAATACCTCAGCCATGCCCTCTGCCTCCGTGCGTAGGGTCTTCATTTTGGTCCCTAGTCGGCCCCACCCCCTCCCTTACTCCCCGTTTACTATTTAATGCCGATAGAAGTGTCATGTATCTCACACTACTGTATATAACTATCTTACCGTGCTATACATGACTGTAACTTTATATGACCTGTAACCACAAGCATACCTTACCACCAGGGGTGCACTTGCAGGAGACACTCCATACCTGTTCCACACAGGTATATAAAGGCAGGTCTCAGGCAAGTGTGGCACTCGAGAGCTGTGTAATAAAGGTGCAGGTCCAGAGCGACCTTGACTTCAGCATGTGCCTCGTGTGAGTCTGTACTGCAGGGTCAGGACTTCACAGGAAGACTCTTGGATTCCCTTTTATGTTGGCTGCCGTTCTATTCTCATACCCTCTCTCTGCCCCTCTTATTTCCTTTTTACTCCTCCTTTGACCTTTCGATATTCAGCCTGATTTTCAGATGTATTCTCAACCTGACATCCGTCATACTCGCTCTTTTTCTGCTGCTTCATATTCTCTCTCTGTTTCATTATCCAGGGAGCCCTGACTTTAGTTCCCTGAGTGGGAATGTACCTCAGCTGTACACAAACCATCTCCTCTTTAAAGGCAGCCCATTGTTCCACTACAGTTTGCCTGCCTAGCTTTGATTCCAATTTACCTGGGCCCGATCGTTCTCATCCCACTGAAATTGGCCCTCCTCTAATTAAATAATTCTCTCTCCCTCTCTCGCTCTGTCTCTCACTCTCTCTCTCTGTCTCTCACTCTCTCTCTCTGTCTCTCTCTCTCTCTGTCTTGCTCTGTGTCTCTGTCTCTCTCTCTCTCTGTCTCACTCACTCTCACTGTCTCTCACTCTCTCTCTGTCTCTCACTCTCTCTGTCTCTCTGTCTCTCACTCTCTCTCTCTCTCGGTCTCTCCCTCTCTCTCTCTCTCACACTCTCTCTCTCTCACTCTCTCTCTCTCTCGGTCTCTCCCTCTCTCTCTCTCTCGGTCTCTCCCTCTCTCTCTCTCTCACACTCTCTCTCTCTCACTCTCTCTCTCTCTCGGTCTCTCACACTCTCTCTCTCTCTCTCATTCCATCTTCTTGTGTTTCAGGGAGAACATTCTGGTTCTGGATATTTTCTTTGAGGCCCTGAACTACGAGACCATCGAGCAGAAGAAGGCCTATGAGGTGGCGGGATTACTGGGTGAGTGTTGTCATGGAAGCTCGCTCCACCAGGGCCTCACACTTTGCTCAGCCAATCACTGGGCTTCCAGGGCCTTCCGTAACACTCGGCCAACCCGCCCTCCACATCGGCAGGAAACGGAGTGATAGCGAAAAATGGACTTGTCTGTTGACAAAATCTAACTCACTCCGGGTCAGCCCTTCGATCAACCTTTCCCGCCCGATTTATCCAAACTCAATATCACCACCATCCAGGACAAAGCAGCCGCTTGATCGGCCCCCCACCCACCACCTCCAACACTCACTCCCTCCACCACCTTCAACACTCACTCCCTCCACCACCTTCAACACTCACTCCCTCCACCACCTTCAACACTCACTCCCTCCACCACCTTCAACACTCACTCCCTCCACCACCTTCAACACTCACTCCCTCCACCACCTCCAACACTCACTCCCTCCACCACCTTCAACACTCACTCCCTCCACCACCTTCAACACTCACTCCCTCCACCACCTTCAACACTCACTCCCTCCACCACCTCCAACACTCACTCCCTCCACCACCTTCAACACTCACTCCCTCCACCACCTTCAACACTCACTCCCTCCACCACCTTCAACACTCACTCCCTCCACCACCGGCGCCCCCTGGCTGCAGTGTGCACCATCTACAAGATGCACTGCAGCAACTCGCCAAGGCTTCTTCAGCAGCACCTCCCAAACCCGCGACCTCTACCACCTAGAAGGACAAGGGCAGCAGGTGCATGGGAACACCACCACCTCCACGTTCCCCTCCCAGTCACACACCATCCCGACTTGTAAATATATCGGCCGTTCCTTCATCGTCGCTGGGTCACAATCCTGGAACTCCCTCCCTAACAGCACTGTGGGACCATCTTACATAGGAATGCAGGAACTAGGAGGAGGCCATTCAGCCCCTCGAGCCTGTCCCACCATCATCATCATCATCACAGGCAGTCCCTCGGAATCGAGGAAGACTTGCTTCCACTCTAACAGTGAGTTCTCAGGTGACTGAACAGTCCAATACGAGAATTACAGACCCTGTCACAGATGGGACAGACAGTGGTTGAGGGAAGGGGAGGGTGGGACTGGTTTGCCGCACGCTCCTTCCGCTGCCTGCGCTTGGTTTCTGCACGCTCTCGGCGACGAGACTCGAGGTGCTCAGCGCCCTCCCGGATGCACCTCCTCCACTTAGGGCGGTCTTTGGCCAGGGACTCCCAGGTGTCGGTGGGGATGTTGCACTTTATCAGGGAGGCTTTGAGGGTGTCCCTGTAACGTTTCCTCTGCCCACCTTTAGTTCGTTTGCCGTGTAGGAGTTCCGAGTAGAGTGCTTGCTTTGGGAGTCTCGTGTCTGGCATGTGAACAATGTGACCTGCCCAGCGGAGCTGGTCGAGTGTGATCAGTGCTTGGATGCTGGGGATGTTGGCCTGGTCGAGGACGCTAACGTTGGTGCGTCTGTCCTCCCGGGGGATTTGCAGGATCTTGCAGAGACATCGTTGGTGGTATTTCACCAGCGACTTGAGGTGTCTCGTTAGATTCACTTGGATCACGGCTGATCGGTATTTTAACTCCATCTACCCGCCTTGTTTCTGTAACTCGAACACACGTACCCAACAAAGATCCATCACCACACAGCCTGAAGAAGGCCCACCACTTACATAAGAACATAAGAATTAGGAACAGGAGTAGGCCATCTAGCCCCTCGATCCTGCTCCGCCATTCAACAAGATCATGGCTGATCTGGCCGTGGACTCAGCTCCACTTACCCGCCCGCTCCCCATAACCCTTAATTCCCTTATTGGTTAAAAATCTATCTATCTGTGATTTGAATACATTCAATGAGCTAGCCTCAACTGCTTCCTTGGGCAGAGAATTCCACAGATTCACAACCCTCTGGGAGAAGAAATTCCTTCTCAACTCGGTTTTAAATTGGCTCCCCCGTATTTTGAGGCTGTGCCCCCTAGTTCTAGTCTCCCTGACCAGTGGAAACAACCTCTCTGCCTCTATCTTGTCTATCCCTTTCATTATTTTAAATGTTTCTATAAGATCACCCCTCATCCTTCTGAACTCCAACGAGTAAAGACCCAGTCTACTCAATCTATCATCATAAGGTAACCTCCTCATCTCCGGAATCAGCCTCGTGAATCGTCTCTGTACCCCCTCCAAAGCTAGTATATCCTTCCTTAAGTAAGGTGACCAAAACTGCACGCAGTACTCCAGGTGCGGCCTCACCAATACCCTGTACAGTTGCAGCAGGACCTCTCTGCTTTTGTACTCCATCCCTCTCGCAATGAAGGCCAACATTCCATTCGCCTTCCTGATTACCTGCTGCACCTGCAAACTAACTTTTGGGGATTCATGCACAAGGACCCCAGGTCCCTCTGCACCGCAGCATGTTGTAATTTCTCCCTATTCAAATAATATTCCCTTTTACTGTTTTTTTCCCCCAAGGTGGATGACCTCACACTTTCCGACATTGTATTCCATCTGCCAAACCTTAGCCCATTCGCTTAACCTATCCAAATCTCTTTGCAGCCTCTCTGTGTCCTCTGCACAACCCGCTTTCCCACTAATCTTAGTGTCATCTACAAATTTTATTGCACTACACTCTGTCCCCTCTTCTAGG
>NC_091977.1:542148744-542202339 GCF_044704955.1 Pristiophorus japonicus
GTGGCCGGAAGCCCATCTCAGGGTCAAATATGACACCCAGGTTGCGAACAGTCTGGTTCAGCCTCAGACATGCAAATACACACAAGTATTCACACATACGCAGTGTACAAGCGTGTACACCAGTGAATGCACACACACTCGTACACACGTACACGCAGCGCGGGACCTCCCCCCTCCCCCGCCTCTAACGCCTGCTCTCCCTGTTCCAGAGTACCTGCGACACGTTGAGGAGCCACTCGGACAGCATGGGCTTCACCCCCAACATGCTGCCCCGGCACCCCACCCTCGGCAACTTCGAAGAGTTCGCCTGCTGACGTCAACAGGAGCTGTGGGGGTGGGGAGGAGTCGGTGGTGTCACGGCGGAGGTCACCACGGCGAAGGACCCACGGTGGTGGTCTCACGGCGGAGGACCCACGGCAGAGGTCCCCAGCGCGGAGGTCCACACGGCGGAGCTCACCACGGCGGAGGTCACCACGACGAAGGACCCACGGTGGTGGTCTCACAGGCGGAGGACCCACGGCAGAGGTCCCCACCGTGGAGGTCCCACGGCGGAGGTCCCCACGGCGGAGCAGATCCACGGCGGAGGGGCAGGAGCAACACAATAAAGTTCCATTCAAACAAAAAAAAGGACACAAGGAAAAGACGGCCGGCGGGACCTCAGGCCGCGGGGGGGAAGACCCGCAGCCCCGCCAGATCGCTGGACCACGTGGCAAAAGGCCCCCTTGGAATTCAAGCACTGAGGCACAAACCCCTCTCCCCCGTCGCTCGCTCCGTCGTTCGATAATCCTGTAATTACTGTACAGAACATCTGTCCATCGGAGGGAAGGGTCATGGCACAGCCCAAGGCACAGCGCGAGGCCACCAACCAGGCGTGGGGGAGGGGGAGGGGTGTTTGTGTCATCGACCTCCGGCCCCGGATTCTGACCGACTCGTGTCGCGATTCTGGTCTCGCTCAGGCCGCCTGGGTCTCCCGGAGCCGCCCTTTGTCTATTCTGCACCCGGCTGGAGATGTTGGACAAGGCCCGGATTCCCCGATCCAGCGGACACACCGGGGGTCCTCACGGCCATTAATCAGTCCCGGGGAGTGTCTGTAACTCCCGTTAATCAGTCCCGGGGAGTGTCTGTAACTCCCGTTAATTAGTCCCGGGGAGTGTCTGTAACTCCCGTTAATCAGTCCCGGGGAGTGTCTCTAACTCCCGTTAATCAGTTCCGGGGAGTGTCTGTAACTCCCGTTAATCAGTCCCGGGGAGTGTCTGTAACTCCCGTTAATCAGTCCCGGGGAGTGTCTGTAACTCCCGTTAATCAGTCCCGGGGAGTGTCTGTAACTCCCGTTAATCAGTCCCGGGGAGTGTCTGTAACTCCCGTTAATCAGTCCCGGGGAGTGTCTGTAACTCCCGTTAATCAGTCCCGGGGACTGTCTGTAACTCCCGTTAATCAGTCCCTGGGAGTGTCTGTAACTCCCGTTAATCAGTCCCGGGGAGTGTCTGTAACTCCCGTAATCAATCCCAGGGAGTGTCTGTAACTCCCGTTAATCAGTCCCGGGGACTGTCTGTAACTCAAGTTAATCAGTCCCGGGGAGTGTCTGTAACTCCCGTTAATCAGTCCCGGGGACTGTCTGTAACTCCCGTTAATCAGTCCCGGGGACTGTCTGTAACTCAAGTTAATCAGTCCCGGGGAGTGTCTGTAACTCCCGTAATCAATCCCAGGGAGTGTCTTTAACTCCCGTTAATCAGTCCCGGGGAGTGTCTGTAACTCCCGTTAATCAGTCCCGGGGAGTGTCTGTAACTCCCGTTAATCAGTCCCGGGGAGTGTCTGTAACTCCCGTTAATCAGTCCCGGGGAGTGTCTGTAACTCCCGTTAATCAGTCCCGGGGACTGTCTGTAACTCAAGTTAATCAGTCCCGGGGAGTGTCTGTAACTCCCGTTAATCAGTCCCGGGGAGTGTCTGTAACTCCCGTTAATCAGTCCCGGGGAGTGTCTGTAACTCCCGTTAATCAGTCCCGGGGAGTGTCTGTAACTCCCGTTAATCAGTCCCGGGGAGTGTCTGTAACTCCCGTTAATCAGTCCCGGGGAGTGTCTGTAACTCCCGTTAATCAGTCCCGGGGAGTGTCTGTAACTCCCGTTAATCAGTCCCGGGGAGTGTCTGTAACTCCCGTTAATCAGTCCCGGGGAGTGTCTGTAACTCCCGTTAATCAGTCCCGGGGAGTGTCTGTAACTCCCGTTAATCAGTCCCGGGGAGTGTCTGTAACTCCCGTTAATCAGTCCCGGGGAGTGTCTGTAACTCCCGTTAATCAGTCCCGGGGAGTGTCTGTAACTCCCGTTAATCAGTCCCGGGGAGTGTCTGTAACTCCCGTTAATCAGTCCCGGGGAGTGTCTGTAACTCCCGTTAATCAGTCCCGGGGAGTGTCTGTAACTCCCGTTAATTAGTCCCGGGGAGTGTCTGTAACTCCCGTTAATCAGTCCCGGGGAGTGTCTGTAACTCAAGTTAATCAGTCCCGGGGAGTGTCTGTAACTCCCGTTAATCAGTCCCGGGGAGTGTCTGTAACTCCCGTTAATCAGTCCCGGGGAGTGTCTGTAACTCCCGTTAATCAGTCCCGGGGAGTGTCTGTAACTCCCGTTAATCAGTCCCGGGGAGTGTCTGTAACTCCCGTTAATCAGTCCCGGGGAGTGTCTGTAACTCCCGTTAATCAGTCCCGGGGAGTGTCTGTAACTCCCGTTAATCAGTCCCGGGGAGTGTCTGTAACTCCCGTTAATTAGTCCCGGGGAGTGTCTGTAACTCCCGTTAATCAGTCCCGGGGAGTGTCTGTAACTCCCGTTAATCAGTCCCTGGGAGTGTCTGTAACTCCCGTTAATCAGTCCCGGGGAGTGTCTGTAACTCCCGTTAATTAGTCCCGGGGAGTGTCTGTAACTCCCGTTAATCAGTCCCGGGGAGTGTCTGTAACAGGGTCTGTCCCAGGATTTGACGGTGGGGCGGGGGGGAGGGGCGTTGATGGGACAGATCCAACTCGCCACACTCGGGCTGTGCCTTGACCAGAGGCTGGGGGGTGCAGACACATCCCTCTCCCTCCGTCTGTCGGGCAGCAGGGGGTCCCTGAGCGAGCTGGGCACCAAACAGGAACGGAGACTAAAGTCTGGGGAACCTGGGTGAAGGTGTTCCCAGTGAGAGGCTCGCGGTGGGGAGGGAACTCAAACCTGCGCCCGCTCCCACTCACCGCGATGGCCACGGATTGACCACAAGACTCGCCGAGCCTCGAACCACACAACATGGCAACCTCGGGCAATCGGACAAACAGCAAGCTCAGAACTCGCCCTCTCCCTCCGTCCAACTCGCCCAGCAGCAGTCTGACAGTTCACTACCGCGATCAGAACCCGGAACCTGCTCCCCCATCCCCCGCTCCCCCCCCCATCCCCCGCTCCCCTCCCCTCCTGCCGCCTGGGGCCACTCGCATCGAAGCAACGCTCCCCAGGCCCAGAGCGATGGCCTTTGAGAGGAATTCCTCGCTGGGCAGCGATTGCCCCAAACCACCGCGTGTCCATCCCCAGAACCCCGGGGAGGGAATGCTGTCTGTGTGCTGTCCGCTCCCCTTCCGCCTGATGTAGTTGTACCCCAACCCCTGATTCCCCTCCCCCAGTAACCCCCTCCCCGTACCCCAACCCCCACTCCCCCTGCCCCAGACCCCTCCCCCTGTAACCCCTCCCCCATATCCCCTCACCATTCCCCCCTATCCCCTCCCCAGTACCCCAATACCCTCACTCCCCCATACCCCCTCCCCCAATACCCCTCTCCTCTGTACCCCCACTCACCGTACCCCCTCCCATCTCCCGCTCCCTGCATGCTGATCCCCATTCATCATTCATCCTTTGTGAAATATATACATAACAGTACACAGATATATATTAATATACCAGTAATACCAAACTCTGGCACATATCAAATTCTGCCGCATTTTGTCAATGTATTAATGATGTAAAGTTTAATTATGGTTAAAAATAAACGGTATCGATTTTGAAGTGTTTTTCCTTGCTGACGGTCTATTGTGGTGACTGATTCCTGCACCGTATTCCAGACTCCACCATTTCAACACTCTCCCACCCTCCCACTCTCAGCTCCTCCAAACCTCAGCTGACCCGTGTCCTAACTCGCACCGAGTCCCACTCACCCATCACCCCCTGTGCTCACTGCCCTGTGTCCTAACTCGCACCGAGTCCCACTCACCCATCACCCCCTGTGCTCACTGCCCCGTGTCCTAACTCGCACCGAGTCCCACTCACCCATCACCCCCTGTGCTCGCTGACCCGTGTCCTAACTCGCACCCAGTCCCGCTCACCCATCGCCCCCTGTGCTCACTGCCCTGTGTCCTAACTCACACCGAGTCCCGCTCACCCATCACCCCCTGTGCTCACTGCCTCGTGTCCTAACTCACACCGAGTCCCGCTCACCCATCACCCCCTGTGCTCACTGCCCCGTGTCCTAACTCGCACCGAGTCCCGCTCACCCATCACCCCCTGTGCTCACTGCCTCGTGTCCTAACTCGCACCAAGTCCCGCTCACCCATCACCCCCTGTGCTTACTGCCGTGTCCTAACTCGCACCGAGTCCCGCTCACCCATCACCCCCTGTGCTCACTGCCCCGTGTCCTAACTCACACCGAGTCCCGCTCACCCATCACCCCCTGTGCTCGCTGCCCCGTGTCCTAACTTGCACTGAGTCCCGCTCACCCATCACTCTCTGTGCTCACTGCCCCCGTGTCCTAACTCACACCGAGTCCCGCTCACCCATCACCCCCTGTGCTCACTGCCCAGTGTCCTAACTCACACCGAGTCCCGCTCACCCATCACCCCCTGTGCTCACTGACCTACATTGGCTCCCGGTTAAGCAACACCACGATTTAAAAATTCTCATCCTTGTTTACAAATCCCTCCATAGCCTCACCCCTCTCTATCTCTGTAATCTCCTCCAGCCCCACAACCCCCCTCTAATTCTGGCCTCCTGAGCATCCCTGATTATAATCGCTCCGCCATCGGTGGCCGTACCTTCAGCTGCCTGGGCCCCAAGCTCTGGAACTCCCTCCCAAACCTCTCCCCCCTCTCTACCTGTAATTATAGAACGGTCACAGCACAGAAGGATGCCATTCGGCCCGTCGAGCCCGTGCTGGCTCTCTGCAAGAGCACCTCAGCCAGTCTCACTCCCCCGCCCTTTCCCCGTAGCCCAGCAAACTGTTTCCTTCAGGTACTTATCCAACTCCCTTTTGAAAGCCGCGATTGAGTTTGCCTCCACCACCCTCTCAGGCCGTGCATTCCAGATCCTAACCACTCGCTGCGTAAAATAGTTTTGCCTCGTGTCGCCTTTGGTTCTTCTACCAATCACCTTAAATCTGTGTCCTCTGGTTCTCGACCCTTCCGCCTGTTATGTATGCATGTTAATGTTGTACTGTAACACTAGACCACTGAATGTACCTTCACCCTGTATATACCTTACCTGTACACCAGAGGGTGCTGTTGCTGGAGACCTGAGAGCCACCTGCACACTGCAGGTAACCCAGTATAAAAGGGAGCTCACCCCTTGGTGTCCTCACTCTAGGAGCTGCAATAAAGGACTACGGTCACTACAGTTCAAGTACTATACCCTTACCTCGTGGAGTCATCTCTAGAGAGTGCTAGCATATACCACCAATGGGAACAGTTTCTCTCAACCTACTCAGATAGATAGATTTTTAACCAATAAGGGAATTAAGGGTTATGGGGAGCGAGCGGAGCTGAGTCCACGGCCAGATCAGCCATGATCTTGTTGAATGGCGGAGCAGGCTCGAGGGGCTAGATGGCCTACTCCTGTTCCTAATTCTTATGTTCTTATGTTCTTATTAATTTATATCCAGAAAAGCAGTGGTCCCAGTACCGACCCCTGGGGAACACCACTGTATACCTCCCTCCAGTCCCAGAAACAACCGTTCACCATTACTCTCTGTTTCCTGTCACTGAGCCAATCCCGTATCCATACTGCCCCTGTCCCTTTTATTCCATGGACTTCAACTTTGCTGTAAGCCTATTATGTGGCACTTTGTCGAATGGCTTTTGGAAATCCATGTACACCACGTCAACCGCATTACCCTCATCAACCCTCATCAACTCGATGAAGTTGGTTAAACACGATTTGTCGTTAACAAATCCATGCTGGCTTTCCTTAATTAATCCACACTCGTTCAAGTGACTGTCCGTGATTACTGTAACTAAATGCTTCCCCACTCCCGAGGTTAAACTGACTGGCCTGTAGTTGAAGGGTGTAACGTATGCAATTCTCCAGTCCTCTGGCAATACTCCCGTTTCTCAGGAGGATTGGAAGATTATGGCTAGTACCTCTGAGTTTTCTTCCTTCACTTCCCTCAGTGTCCTAGGATGCATCGCATCTGCTCCTGGTGACTTATCTACTTTAAGTACAGGCAGCCTTTCGAGTACCTCCACTTTATCAATTTTTATCCCATCCAATATCAACTCGACCTCCTCCTACACCATGTCTATGGCAGAAAGGAAAAGGAGGTGGGGTGGCATTGCTGGTTAAAAAGGAAATTAATGCAATAGTAAGGAAGGACATTAGCCTGGATGATGTGGAATCTGTATGGGTGGAGCTGTGGAATACCAAAGGGCAGAAAACGCTAGTGGGAGTTGTGTACAGACCACCAAACAGTAGTAGTGAGGTTGGGGACAGCATCAAACAGGAAATTAGGAATGTGTGCAATAAAGGTACAGCAGTTATCATGGGCGACTTTAATCTACATATTGACTGGGCTAACCAAACTGGTTGCAATGTGGTGGAGGAGGATTTCCTGGAGTGTATTAGGGATGGTTTTCTGGACCAATATGTCAAAGAACCAACTAGAGACCTGGCCATCCTAGACTGGGTGATGTGTAATGAGAAAGGACTAATTAGCAACCTTGTTGTGCGAGACCCCTTGGGGAAGAACGACCAAAATATGGTAGAATTCTTTATTAAGATGGAGAGTGACACAGTTAATTCAGAGACTAGGGTCCTGAACTAAAGGAAAGGTAACTTCGATGGTATGAGACGTGAATTGGCTAGAATAGACTGGCAAATGATACTCAAAGGGTTGACGGTGGATAGGCAATGGCAAACATTTAAAGATCACATGGATGAACTTCAACAATTGTACATCCCTGTCTGGAGTAAAAATAAAACAGGGAAGGTGGCTCAACCGTGGCTAACAAGGGAAATTAAGGATAGTGTTAAATCCAAGCAAGAGGCATATAAATTGGCCAGAAAAAGCAGCAAACCTGAGGACTGGGAGAATTTTATAATACAGCAGAGGAGGACAAAGGGTTTAATTAGGAGGGGAAAAATAGAGTACGAGAGTAAGCTTGCAGGGAACATAAAAACTGACTGCAAAAGCTTCGATAGATATGTGAAGAGAAAAAGAACATAAGAACATAAGAATTAGGAACAGGAGTAGGCCATCTAGCCCCTCGAGCCTGCTCCGCCATTCAACAAGATCATGGCTGATCTGGCCGTGGACTCAGCTCCACTTACCCACCCGCTCCCCGTAACCCTTAATTCCCTTATTGGTTAAAAATCTATCTATCTGTGACTTGAATACATTCAATGAGCTAGCCTCAACTGCTTCCTTGGGCAGAGAATTCCACAGATTCACAACCCTCTGGGAGAAGAAATTCCTTCTCAACTCGGTTTTAAATTGGCTCCTCCGTATTTTGAGGCTGTGCCCCCTAGTTCTAGTCTCCCCGACCAGTGGAAACAACCTCTCTGCCTCGATCTTGTCTATCCCTTTCATTATTTTAAATGTTTCTATAAGATCACCCCTCATCCTTCTGAACTCCGAGTAAAGACCCAGTCTACTCAATCTATCATCGTAAGGTAACCCCCTCATCTCCGGAATCAGCCTAGTGAATCGTCTCTGTACTCCCTCCAAAGCCAGTATATCCTTCCTTAAGTAAGGTGACCAAAACTGCACGCAGTACTCCAGGTGCGGCCTCACCAATACCCTGTACAGTTGCAGCAGGACCTCCCTGCTTTTGTACTCCATCCCTCTCGCAATGAAGGCCAACATTCCATTTACCTTCCTGATTACCTGCTGCACCTGCAAACTAACTTTTTGGGATTCATGCACAAGGACCCCCAGGTCCCTCTGCACCTCAGCATGTTGTAATTTCTCCCCATTCAAATAATATTCCCTTTTACTGTTTTTTTTCCCCAAGGTGGATGACCTCACACTTTCCGACATTGTATTCCATCTGCCAAACCTTAGCCCATTCGCTTAACCTATCCAAATCTCCTTGTAGCCTTTCTGTGTCCTCTACACAACCCGCTTTCCCACTAATCTTTGTGTCATCTGCAAATTTTGTTACACTACACTCTGTCCCCTCTTCCAGGTCATCTATGTATATTGTAAACAGTTGTGGTCCCAGCACCGATCCCTGTGGGACACCACTAACCACCGATTTCCAACCCGAAAAGGACCCATTTATCCCAATTCTCTGCTTTCTGTTCGCCAGCCAATTCTCTATCCATGCTAATACATTTCCTCTGACTCCACATACCTTTATCTTCTGCAGTAACCTTTTGTGTGGCACCTTATCGAATGCCTTTTGGAAATCCAAATACACCACATCCATCGGTACACCTCTATCCACCATGCTCGTTATATCCTCAAAGAATTCCAGTAAATTAGTTAAACATGATTTCCCCTTCATGAATCCATGCTGGGTCTGCTTGATTGCACTATTCCTATCTAGATGTCCCACTATTTCTTCCTTAATGATAGTTTCAAGCATTTTCCCCACTACAGATGTTAAACTAAGCGGCCTATAGTTACCTGCCTTTTGTCTGCCCCCTTTTTTAAACAGAGGCGTTACATTAGCTGCTCTCCAATCCGCTGGTACCTCCCCAGAGTCCAGAGAATTTTGGTAGATTATAACGAATGCATCTGCTATAACTTCCACCATCTCTTTTAATACCCTGGGATGCATTTCATCAGGACCAGGGGACTTGTCTACCTTGAGTCTCATTAGCCTGTCCAGCACTACCCCCTAGTGATAGTGATTGTCTCAAGGTCCTCCCTTCCCACATTCCTGTGACCAGCAATTTTTGGCATGGTTTTTGTGTCTTCCACTGTGAAGACCGAAGCAAAATAATTGTTTAAGGTCTCAGCCATTTCCACATTTCCTATTATTAAATCCCCCTTCTCATCTTCTAAGGGACCAACATTTACTTTAGTCACTCTTTTCCGTTTTATATATCTATAAAAGCTTTTACTATCTGTTTTTATGTTTTGCGCACGTTTACCTTCGTAATCTATCTTTCCTTTCTTTATTGCTTTTTTAGTCATTCTTTGCTGTTGTTTAAAATTTTCCCAATCTTCTAGTTTACCACTAACCTTGGTCGCCTTATACGCATTGGTCTTTAATTTGATACTCTCCTTTATTTCCTTGGTTATCCACGGCTGGTTATCCCTTCTCTTTCACTGGAATATATTTTTGTTGCACACTCTGAAAGAGCTCCTTAAAAGTCCTCCACTGTTCCTCAATTGTGCCACCGTTTAGTCTGTGTTTCCAGTCTACTTTAGCCAACTCTGCCCTCATCCCACTGTAGTCCCCTTTGTTTAAGCATAGTACGCTCATTTCTGACACAACTTCCTCAGCCTCAATCTGTATTATAAATTGAACCATACTGTGATCACTCATTCCGAGAGGATCTTTTACTAGGAGATCGTTTATTTTTCCTGTCTCATCGCACAGGACCAGATCTAAGATAGCTTGCTCCCTTGTAGGTTCTGTAACATACTGTTCTAAGAAACAATCCCGTATGCATTCTATGAATTCCTCCTCCGGCTACCCCGTGCGATTTGATTTGACCAATCGATATGTAGGTTAAAATCCCCCATGATTACTGCCGTTTTTTTTCACATGCCTCCATTATTCCCTTGATTATTGCCCGCCCCACCGTGAAGTTATTATTTGGGGGCCTATAAACTACGTCCACCAGTGACTTTTTCCCCTTACTATCTCTAATCTCCACCCACAATGATTCAACATTTTGTTCATTAGAGCCAATATCATCTCTCACAACTGCCCTGATATCATCCTTTATTAACAGAGCTACCCCATTCCTTTCCCTTCTTGTCTATCTTTCCGAATCGTCAGATACCCCTGTATGTTTAATTCCCAGTCTTGGCCACCCTGCAATCATGTTTCTGTAATGGCCACCAAATCATACCCATTTGTAATGATTTGTGCCGTCAACTCATTTACTTTATTTCGAATGCTGCGTGCGTTTAGGTAGAGTGTTTTAATACTAGTTTATAAACCATGATTTTTAGTTTTGACCCCTCCTGCAGATCCTTTATATTCATTGGCCCTTTTTGTTTTTTGCCTTGGCTTTCTCTGCCCTCCACTTTTACTCATCTCCTTTCTGTCTTTTGCTTTTGTCTCCTTTTTGTTTCCCTCTGTCTCCCTGCATTGGTTCCCATCCCCCTGCCATATTAGTTTAACTCCTCCCCAACAGCACTAGCAAACACTCCCCCTAGGACATTGGTTCCGGTCCTGCCCAGGTGCAGACCGTCCGGTTTGTACTGGTCCCACCTCCCCCAGAACCGGTTCCAATGTCCCAGGAATTTGAATCCCTCCCTGCTGCACCACTGCTCAAGCCACATATTCATCTGAGCTATCCTGCGATTCCTACTCTGACTAGCACGTGGCACTGGTAGCAATCCTGAGATTACTACTTTTGAGGTCCTATGTTTTAATTTAGCTCCTAGCTCCTTAAATTTGTCTTGTAGGACCTCATCCCTTTTTTTACCTATATCGTTGGTACCAATATGCACCACGACAACTGGCTGTTCACCCTTCCTTTTCAGAATGTCCTGCACCCGCTCCGAGACATCCTTGACCCTTGCACCAGGGAGGCAACATACCATCCTGGAGTCTCGGTTGCGGCCGCAGAAACGTCTACCTATTCCCCTCACCATTGAATCCCCTATCACTATCGCACTCCCACTCTTTTTCCTGCCCTCCTGTGCAACAGAGCCAGCCACGGTGCCATGAACTTGGCTGCTGCTGCCCTCCCCTGATGAGTCATCCCCCTCAACAGAACTCAAAACGGTGTATCTGTTTTGCAGGGGGATGACCACAGGGGACTCCTGCACTACCTTCCTTGCACTGCTCTTCCTGTTGGTCTTCCATTCCCTATCTGGCTGTGGACCCTTCTCCTGCGGTAAGACCAACTCGCTACACGTGCTACTCACGTCATTCTCAGCATCGTGGATGCTCCAGAGTGAATCCACCCTCAGCTCCAACTCCGCAACGCGGTCCGTCAGGAGCTGGAGGCGGATACACTTCGCGCACATCGGAAGTGTCCCTGAGTTCCCACATGGTGCAGGAGGATCATATCACGTGACCGAGCTCTCCTGCCATGACTTAACCCTTAGATACACTTAAATTGGCAACAACAATGTTAAAAGTTACTGACTAATATAAAAAAGAAAAAGAAAAACTACTCACCAACCAGCCAATCACTTACCCCCTCGGCTGTGACGTCACCTTTCTGTTTCTTTCTAGTTCTTTTTTGCCTTCTCCCTGTAGCTGCACCGGCTGGGCCTTTATAGGCCTCTCGCCGACCCCGGACTCACACCTCAGCGACCACGAACTCCCGCTGCCTCTCGCGGCATTTATAGGCCTCTCGCCGACCCCGGACTCACACCTCAGCGACCACGAACTCCCGCTGCCTCTCGCGGCCTTTATAGGCCTCTCGCCGATCCCCGGACTCACGCCTCAGCAACCAGTGAAGATTAGTGAAGACAAATGTAGGTCCCTTGCAGTCGGAGTCATGTGAATTTATAATGGGGAACAAAGAAATGGCAGACCAATTGAACCAATACTTTAGTTCTGTCTTCACAAAGGAAGACACAAATAAACTTCCGGAAATACTAGTATTGACTCTGGATCAGTTCCTATGGACTGGAGGGTAGCTAATGTAACACAACTTTTTAAAAAAGGAGGGAGAGAGAAAACGGGTAATTATAGACCGGTTAGCCTGACATCAGTAGTGGGGAAAATGTTGGAATCAATTATTAAAGATGAAATAGCAGCACATTTGGAAAGCAGTGACAGGATCGGTCCAAGTCAGCATGGATTTATGAAAGGGAAATCATGTTTGACAAATCTGGAATTTTTTGAGGATGTAACTAGTAGAGTGGACAAGGGAGAACCAGTGGATGTGGTGTATTTGGACTTTCAAAAGGCTTTTGACAAGGTCCCACACAAGAGATTGGTGTGCAAAATCAAAGCACATGGTATTGGGGGTAATGTACTGACGTGGATAGAGAACTGGTTGGCAGACAGGAAGCAGAGAGTCGGGATAAACGGGTCCTTTTCAGAATGGCAGGCAGTGACTAGTTGGGTACCGCAGGGCTCAGTACTGGGACCCCAGCTCTTTACAATATACATCAATGATTTAGATGAATGAATTGAGTGTAATATCTCCAAGTTTGCAGATGATACTAAGCTGGGTGGCGGTGTGAGCTGTGAGGGGGACGCTAAGAGGCTGCAGGGTGACTTGGACAGGTTAGGTGAGTGTGCAAATACATGGCAGATGCAGTATAATGTGGATAAATGTGAGGTTATCCACTTCGGTGGAAAAAACATGAAGGCAGAATATTATCTGAATGGTGACAGATTAGGAAAAGGGGAGGTGCAACGAGACCTGGCTGTCATGGTTCATCAGTCATTGAAAGTTGGCATGTACAGCAGGCGGTGAAGAAGGCAAATGATATGTTGGCCTTCATAGCGAGGGGATTTGAGTATAGGAGCAGGGAGGTCTTACTGCAATTGTACAGAGCCTTGGTGAGGCCTCACCTGGAATATTGTGTTCAGTTTTGGTCTCCTAATCTGAGGAAGGACGTTCTTGCTATTGAGGGAGTGCAGCGAAGGTTCACCAGACTGATTCCCGGGATGGCAAGACTGACATATGAGGAGAGACTGGATTGACTGGGCCTGTATTCACTGGAGTTTAGAAGAATGAGAGGGGATCTCATAGAAACGTATAAAATTCTGACGGGACAGGACAGGTTAGATGCGGGAAGAATGTTCCTGATGTTGGGGAAGTCCAGAACCAGGGAATACAGTCTAAGGATAAGGGATAAGCCATTTAGGACTGAGATAAGGAAAAACTACTTCACTCAGAGAGTTGTGAACCTGTGGAATTCCCTGCCGCAGAGAGTCGTTGATGCCAGTTCATTGGATATATTCAAGAGGGAGTTAGATGTGGCCCTTACGGCTAAAGGGATCAAGGGGAATGGAGAGAAAGCAGGAAAGGGGTACTGAGGGAATGATCAGCCATGATCTTATTGAATGGTGGTGCGGCCTTGAAGGGCCGAATGGCCTACTCCTGCACCTATTTTCTAGAATCTTCTTCCTTGGTGAAGCTAGATGTAAAGTATTTGTTTAGTACCTCAGCCATGCCCTCTGCCTCCATGCGTTGGTCTCCATTTTGGTCCCTAATTTGCCCCAACCCCTCCCTTACTCCCCGTTTACTATTTATTTGCCTGTCATCCTCATCATAGGTAGTCCCTCGGAATCGAGGAAGACTTGCTTCCACTCTAACAGTGAGTTCTCAGGTGACTGAACAGTCCAATACGGGAATTACAGTCTCTGTCACAGGTGGGACAGACAGTGGTTGAGGGAAGGGGAGGGTGGGACTGGTTTGCCGCACGCTCCTTCCGCTGCCTGCGCTTGGTTTCTGCATGCTCTCGGCGACGAGACTCGAGGTGCTCAGCGCCCTCCCGGATGCACTTCCTCCACTTAGGGCGGTCTTTGGCCAGGGACTCCCAGGTGTCAGTGTCTGAAGAAGAGTTTTGGATTAACTTTTATGTCAGCCGCCAATCTCAAAGCCACTCTCTTCCTTTAAGTCACTCTTTAAAACTGATCTCTCTGACCATCTGGCCTTTATTGCAAAGAGGATGGAGTATAAAAGCAGGGAAGTCCTGCTACAGTTGTACAGGGTATTGGTGAGGCCACACCTGGAGTACTGCGTGCAGTTTTGGTTTCCATATTTACGAAAGGATATACTTGCTTTGGAGGCAGTTCAGAGAAGGTTCACTCGGTTGATTCCGGGGATGAGGGGGTTGACTTATGAGGAAAGGTTGAGGAGGTTGGGCCTCTACTCATTGGAATTCAGAAGAATGAGAGGTGATCTTATCGAAACGTATAAGATTATGAGGGGGCTTGACAAGGTGGATGCAGAGAGGATGTTTCCACTGATGGGGGAGACTAGAACTAGGGGGCATGATCTTAGAATAAGGGGCAACCCATTTAAAACTGAGATGAGGAGGAATTTCTTTTCTCAGAGGGTTGTAAATCTGTGGAATTTGCTGCCTCAGAGAGCTGTGGAAGCTGGGACATTGAATAAATTTAAGGCGGAAATAGAGTGTTGAGCGATAAGGGATTAAAAGATTATGGGGAGCGGGCGGGGAAGTGGAGCTGAGCCCAAGATCGGATCAGCCATGATCTTATTAAATGGCGGAGCAGGCTCGAGGGGCCGTATGGCCTACTCCTGCTCCTATTTCTGATGACCCCCGCTCCCCCCCCCCAGCACAGGTCAGTCAGCACAGCCGAGCCCAGAGTGCTGATTCACCCTCTGCTCTGACCCGACCTGCCCTGTGATGCTCCCCTCCCTCGGGTAGTCCCGAGTGGTCAGCCCAGCCCCCACCCCAGGGACAGTTAGGGGACAAAATTGCCCACCGACCGTTTTCAAAGGGTTCCGTCCGTCCCAATGCCCGGGGCCGACAGGCCGGAGACATTCAGGTGTTGGTGCTTTTTGGGTTTAAGTTTAAGCGGGGTGGGACTGAGAGGCGGGGTCAGAGTGAACATCACTAGCCGGGGGGGAGGGGGTGTGGGGGGGGGGAGTGGGGTTGGAGTGAACATCACTAGCCGGGGGGGAGGGGGTGTGGGGCGGGGGGGGAGTGGGGTTGGAGTGACCATCACTAGCCGGGGGGGAGGGGGTGCAGGGGGAGGGGGAGTGACCATCACTAGCCGGGGGGGAGGGGGTGTGGGGGGGAGTGGGGTTGGAGTGACCATTACTAGCTGGGGGGGGGGGGGGAGTGGGGTTGGAGTGACCGTCACTAGCCGGGGGGAGGGGGGGGAGTGGGGTTGGAGTGACCGTCACTAGCTGGGGGGGGGCGGGGAAGTGGGGTTGGAGTGACCATCACTAGCCGGGGGGGGGGGGGGTAGTGGGGTTGGAGTGACCATCACTAGCCGGGGGGGGGGGGGGGGAGTGGGGTTGGAGTGACCATCACTAGCCGGGGGGGGGGGGGGAGTGGGGGGGGGGGGAGTGGGGTTGGAGTGAACATCACTAGCCGGGGGGGAGGGGGTGTGGGGGGGGGGGGGAGTGGGGTTGGAGTGACCATCACTAGCCGGGGGGGAGGGGGTGCGGGGGGAGGGGGAGTGAGGTTGGAGTGACCATCACTAGCCGGGGGGGAGGGGGTGTGGGGGGGGGGGGGGAGTGGGGTTGGAGTGACCGTCACTAGCCGGGGCGGGGGGGGGGGGGAGTGGGGTTGGAGTGACCGTCACTAGCCGGGGCGGGGGGGGGGGAGTGGGGTTGGAGTGACCGTCACTAGCCGGGGCGGGGGGGGGGGAGTGGGGTTGGAGTGACCGTCACTAGCCGGGGCGGGGGGAGTGGGGTTGGAGTGACCGTCACTAGCCGGGGCGGGGGGGGGGGAGTGGGGTTGGAGTGACCGTCACTAGCCGGGGCGGGGGGAGTGGGGTTGGAGTGACCGTCACTAGCCGGGGCGGAGGGGGGGGAGTGGGGTTGGAGTGACCGTCACTAGCCGCGGGGGGGGGGGGGGCGGGGGGAGTGGGGTTGGAGTGACCGTCACTAGCGAGGCTGAAAGTTATCCGTGCTGCGCTAGAGGGAGCGCCGCGCTGCCCATTGGCGGCCCGGCCGAACCCGTGCCCATAATTGACGGCTCAACCCGGCAGTCGGCCGACAAAAACACCATGGGGTGACCGTCAGCACCGCCTCCCCTGTACGGGTCGCCGGGCCCCCAAACCACAGAGCGTACCATCGGCAAAAGCTGCTCCCGCAGGGCACCGACCGGTGACGGGGCGATTCCGGGAAGGGGTAGCCCGTCGTTAAGGGGTCGGCACGGCGGGAAAACAGTGGGAGCACTCCCCTACACCGCTCCAAAACCGAAGGAGGGCAATTTCTCAAATGGCGGCCCCTCCGCGGCCATTTTGCGCCGACCCCTGGCTGCTCCGGCCTGATAAGACAGGGGCAATTTCCGTCCCTTAAACTCAACCCCGTCTCTTTCTCGAAGAAAGGCCTCAGCCACTGGAAGACTCCCGTCCCATCGACGTCAGTTCTGGAACCTTCCAGAAAGATAGTGTCATGTATGTACAATCTGTTTGTAGCCACCAGATGGCGTCATTGATGGAAGCCACTGAGCAGCACGCACATGTTGCTGCTCTGGTATAAAAGGCCAGCCATTTTCAGAATCAGGCACTTTGAGCCGTAATAAAGCAGAGCCCAGGTTGTACCTTGTCTAGTTAAACAGTACTCAGTTTGAAACTTTATTGCATACAGAACATTTGGCGACGAGAATACAAGAACCTTTGTTTGCAAAATGAGCACGATTGGATTTTTAGAGCGATTCGTGCAGGGAGAAGATTGGGCAGACTTTGTGAGCTGTTTGAACCAGTATTTCGTGGCCAACACAATGAAGGGAGCTGACGATGGAGATCAGCGCCGGGCTGTGTTCCTCACTGTGTGCGGTTCAAAGATCTACAGTCTGATAAAGAATCTACTCAGGCCTAGTGATCCAACAGAGAAAACGTACGAGGAGTTGTGTACATTGGTACGGGAGCACCTCAAGCCAGACAACGGTATCATCGTCTCGAGATTCAGGTTTTCGACACACGTTCGATCGGAGGGTCAGAGCGCGGCGGAATTCGTTGCCGACCTGAGACGTCTAGCCGGACCGTGCAAGTTCGGGACGGTGTTGGCAGACATGCTGTGGGACTTCTTTGTTATCGGTATCAACCACGAGGTGATCCTGTGCAAACTTCTGGCGGTGGAGGAGTTGGATTTAAAAAAGGCCATCCAGATCGTTCAAACATAGAAAATAGGTGCAGGAGTAGGCCATTCGGCCCTTCGAGCCTGCACCGCCATTCAATAAGATCATGCCTGATCATTCACCTCAGTACCTCTTTCCTGCTTTCTCTCCATACCCCTTGATCCCTTTAGCCGTAAGGGCCATATCTAACTCCCTCTTGAATATATCCAATGAACTGGCAGCAACAACTCTCTGTGGTAGAGAATTCCACAGGTTAACAACTCTCTGAGTGAAGAAGTTTCTCCTCATCTCAGTCCTAAATGGCTTACCCCTTATCCTTAGACTGTGACCTCTGGTTCTGGACTTCCCCAACATCGGGAACATTCTTCCTGCATCTAACCTGTCCAGTCCCGTCAGAATTTTATATGTTTCTATGAGATCCCCTCTCATCCTTCTAAACTCCAGTGAATACAGACCCAGTTGATCCAGTCTCTCTTCATATGTCAGTCCTGCCATCCCGGGAATCAGTCTGGTGAACCTTCGCTGCACTCCCTCAATAGCAAGAACGTCCTTCTTCAGATTAGGAGACCAAAACTGAACACAATATTCCAGGTAAGGCCTCACCAAGGCCCTGTACAACTGCAGTAAGACCTCCCTGCTCCGATACTCAAATCCCCTCGCTATGAAGGCCAACATACCATTTGCCTTCTTCACCGCCTGTTGTACCTGCATGCCAACTTTCAATGACTGATGAACCATGACACCCAGGTCTCGTTGCACCTCCCCTTTTCCTAATCTGCTGCCATTCAGATAATATTCTGCCTTTGTGTTTTTGCCCCCAAAATGGATAACCTCACATTTATCCTGCATTTGCCATGTATTTGCCCATTCACCAATCTGTCCAAGTCACCCTGCAGCCTCTTAGCATCCTCCTCACAGCTCACACCACCACCCAGCTTAGTGTCATCTGCAAACTGGGAGATATTGCACTCAAATTTCTTCATGCAAATCTTTGATGTATATTATAAATAACTGGGATCCCAGCACTGAGACCTGCGGCACTCCACTAGTCACTGCCTGCCATTCTGAGAAGGACCCATTTATCCCGACTCTGTGCTTTCTGTCTGCCAACCAGTTCTCTATCCACGTCAGTACATTACCCCCAATACCATGTGCTTTGATTTTACACACCAATCTCTTGTGTGGGACCTTGTCAAAAGCCTTTTGAAAGTCCAAATACACCACATCCACTGGTTCTCCCTTGTCCACTCTACTAATTACATCCTCAAAAAATTCCAGAAGATTTGTCAAGCATGATTTCCTTTCATAAATCCATGCTGACTTGGACCAATCCTGTCGCTGCTTTCCAAATGCGCTGCTATTTCATCTTTAATAATTGATTCCAACATTTTCCCCACGACTGATGTCAGGCTAACCGGTCTATAATTACCCGCTTTCTCTATCCCTTCTTTTTTAAAAAGTGGTGTTACATTAGCTACCCTCCAGTCCATAGGAACTGATCCAGAGTCAATAGACTGTTGGAAAATGATCACCAATGCATCCACTATTTCTAGGGTCACTTCCTTAAGTAGTTGGTATTTGTTCAACTGGTCTGCCATTTCTTTGTTCCCCATTATAAATTCACCTGATTCTGACTGCAAGGGACCTACGTGTGTCTTCACTAATCTTTTTCTCTTCACATATCTATAGAAGCTTTTGCAGTCAGTTTTTATGTTCCCAGCAAGCTTCCTCTCATACTCTATTTTCCCCCTCCTAATTAAAACCTTTGTCCTCCTCTGCTGAATTATAAATTTCTCCCAGTCCTCAGGTTTGCTGTTTTTTCTGGCCAATTTATATGCCTCTTCCTTGGATTTAACACTATCCTTAATTTCCCTTGTTAGCCACAGTTGAGCCACCTTCCCTGTTTTATTTTTACTCCAGACAGGGATGTACAATTGTTGAAGTTCATCCATGTGATCTTTAAATGTTTGCCATTGCCTATCCACCGTCAACCCTTTAAGTATCATTTGCCAGTCTATTCTAGTCAATTCACATCTCATACCATCGAAGTTACCTTTCCTTAAGTTCAGGACCTAGTCTCTGAATTAACTGTGTCACTCTCCATCTTAATAAAGAATTCTACCATATTATGGTCACTCTTCCCCAAGGGGCCTCGCACAACAAGGTTGCTAATTAGTCCTTTCTCATTACATATCACCCAGTCTAGGATGGCCAGCTCTCTAGTTGGTTCCTTGACATATTGGTCAAGAAAACCATCCCTAATACACTCCAGGAAATCCTCTTCCACCATATTGCTACCAGTTTGGTTAGCCCAATCAGTATGTAGATTAAAGTCACCCATGATAACTGCTGTACCTTTATCGCACACATCCCTTATTTCTTGCTTGATGCTGTCCCCAACCTTACTACTACTGTTTGGTGGTCTGTACACAACTCCCACTCGCGTTTTCTGCCCTTTGGTATTCCGCAGCTCCACCCATACCGATTCCACATCATCCAGGCTAATGTCCTTCCTTACTATTGCATTAATTTCCTCTTTAACCAGCAACGCTACCCCACTTCCTTTTCCTTTCTGTCTATCCTTCCTGAATGTTGAATACCCCTGGATGTTGAGTTCCCAGCCTTGGTCACCCTGGAGCCATGTCTCCGTGATGCCAATTATATCATATTCGTTAATTGCTGCCTACGCAGTTAATTCATCCACCTTCATAGCGAGGGGATTTGAATACAGGGGCAGGGAGGTGTTGCTACAGTTGTACAGGGCCTTGGTGAGGCCACACCTGGAGTATTGTGTACAGTTTTGGTCTCCTAACTTGAGGAAGGACATTCTTGCTATTGAGGGAGTGCAGCGAAGGTTCACCAGACTGATTCCCGGGATGGCGGGACTGACCTATCAAGAAAGATTGGATCAATTGGGCTTGTATTCACTGGAGTTCAGAAGAATGAGAGGGGACCTCATAGAAACGTTTAAAATTCTGACGGGTTTAGACAGGTTAGATGCAGAAAGAATGTTCCCAATGTTGGGGAAGTCCATAACCAGGGGTCACAGTCTGAGGATAAGGGGTAAGCCATTTAGGACCGAGATGAGGAGAAACTTCTTCACCCAGAGAGTGGTGAACCTGTGGAATTCTCTACCACAGAAAGTAGTTGAGGCCAATTCACTAAATATATTCAAAAGGGAGTTAGATGAAGTCCTTACTACTCGGGGGATCAAGGGTTATGGCGAGAAAGCAGGAAGGGGGTACTGAAGTTTCATGTTCAGCCATGAACTCATTGAATGGCGGTGCAGGCTAGAAGGGCTGAATGGCCTGCTCCTGCACCTATTTTCTATGTTTCTATGTTTCTATGTTATTCCGAATACTCCTCGCATTGAGGCACAGAGCCTTCAGGCTTGTCTTTTTAACGCATTTTGCCCCTTTAGAATTTTGCTGTAATGTGGCCCTTTTTGTTTTTTGCTTTAGGTTTCTCTGCCCTCCACTTTTACTTTTCTTCTTTCTATCTTTTGCTTCTGCCCCCATTCTACTTCCCTCTGTCTCCCTGCATAGGTTCCCATCCCCCTGCCATGTTAGTTTAACCCCTCCCCAACAGCACTAGCAAACACTCCTCCTAGGACATTGGTTCCGGTCCTGCCCAGGTGCAGACGGTCCGGTTTGTACTGGTCCCACCTCCCCCAAAACCGGTTCCAATGTCCCAGGAATTTGAATCCCTCCCTTCTGCACCACTCCTCAAGCCACGTATTCATCTGAGCTATCCTGCGATTCCTACTCTGACTAGCACGTGGCACTGGTAGGAATCCTGAGATTACTACTTTTGAGGTCCTACTTTTAAATTTAACTCCTAGCTCTATAAATTTAGCTTGTAGGACCTCGTCCCGTTTTTTACCTATATCGTTGGTACCTATATGCGCCACAGCAACTGGCTGTTCACCCTCCCCCTCCAAAATGTCCTGCACCCACTCCGAGACATCCTTGACTCTTGCGCCAGGAGGCAACATACCATCCTGGAGTCTCAGTTGCGGCCGCAGAAACGCCTATCTATTCCCCTTACAATAGAATCCCCTATCACTATCGCTCTCCCACTCTTTTTCCTGCCCTCCTGTACAGCAGAGCCACTCACGGTGCCATGAACTTGGCTGCTGCTGCCCTCCCCTGATGAGTCATCCCCCCAACAGGAGGACAGGAGTTTAAGGCAAATATTGGTGAAAAACCGAAGTTCGGCTCGTACTGTAAATGCGATCGATTTGGCGTTTGGCAGAGCGGCAAATAGCAGGGCCTATCCGGCTGCGTTCGCGAAACCTGTGGTTGCCCAAGTCCACCAGCGGGATTGTATCCGACTTCTCCATGTTGGTGTTGTGGGGGAAATCCTCAGCACCAGCAGTGCCGATTGAAGTAATATAGTTGCAATGCTGTCTGAGAGTGGGGCATCTCCAGCACAAGTGTCCACAGATGAGCAAGCGTGCTGCGACACACCACGTGGAGGATGAGAGTCAGACTAGCACGGATCTGAATATGCAATCCAAGATGCCAGAGGAGGAACTGTATGGACGGTACTCTTTCATAACAATAAAAATAAAACTGGGAAGGTGGCTCAACCGTGGCTAACAAGGGAAATTAAGGATAGTGTTAAAACCAAGGAAAAGGCATATAAATTGGCTAGAAAAAGAAAAACCTGAGGACTGGGAGAAATTTAGAATTCAACAGAGGAGGACTAAGGGTTTAATTAAGAGGAGGAAAATAGAGTACGAGAGGAAGCTTGCAGGGAACATAAAAACTGACTGCAAAAGCTTCTATAAATATGTGAAGAGAAAAAGATTAGTGAAGACAAAGGTAGGTCCCTTGCAGTCGGATTCAGGTGAATTTATAATGGGGAACAAAGAAATGGCAGACCAATTGAACAAATACTTTGGTTGTGTCTTCACAAAGGAAGATACAAATAACCTTCCAGAAGTACTAGGGGACAGTGGGTCGAGTGAGAAGGAGGAACTGAAGGATATCCTTATTAGGTGGGAAATTGTGTTAGGGAAATTGACAGGATTGAAGGCCAATAAATTCCTGGGGCCTGATAGTCTGCATCCCAGAGTACTTAAGGAAGTGGCCCTAGAAATAGTGGATGCATTGGTGATCATTTTCCAACAATCTATTGACTCTGGATCAGTTCCTATGGACTGGAGGGTAGCTAATGTAACGTCATTTTTTTAAAAAGAAGGGAGAGAGAAAGCGGATAATTATAGACTGGTTAGCCTGACATCAGTAGTGGGAAAAATGTTGGAATCAATCATCAAGGATGAAATAGCAGCACATTTGGAAAGCAGTGACAGGATCGGTCCAAGTCAGCATGGATTTATGAAAGGGAAATCATGCTTGACAAATCTTCTGGAATTTTTTGAGGATGTAACTAGTAGAGTGGACAAGGGAGAACCAGTGGATGTGGTGTATTTAGACCTTCAAAAGGCTTTTGACAAGGTCCCACACAAGAGATTGGTGTGCAAAATCAAAGCACATGGTATTGGGGGTAATGTACTGACGTGGATAGAGAACAGGTTGGCAGACAGGAAGCAGAGAGTCGGGATAAACGGGTCCTTTTCAGAATGGCAGGCAGTTACTAGTGGGGTGCCGCAGGGCTCAGTGCTGGGACCCCAGCTATTTACAATATACATTAACGATTTGGAAGAAGGAATAGAGTGTAATATCTCCAAGTTTGCGGATGACACTAAACTGGGTGGCGGTGTGAGCTGTGAGGAGGATGCTATGAGGCTGCAGGGTGACTTGGACAGGTTAGGTGAGTGGGCAAATGCATGGCAGATGCAGTATAATGTGGATAAATGTGGTTAGGAAAAGGGGAGGTGCAACGGGACCTGGGTGTCATGGTTCATCAATCACTGAAAGTGGGCATGCAGGTACAGCAGGCAGTGAAGAAGGCAAATGGTATGTTGGCCTTCAGAGCTAGGGGATTTGAATATCGGAGCAGGGAGGTCTTACTGCAGTTGTACAGGGCCTTAGTGAGGCCTCACCTGGAATATTGTGTTCAGTTTTGGTCTCCTAATCTGAGGAAGGACGTTCTTGCTATTGAGGGAGTGCAGCGAAGGTTCACCAGACTGATTCCAGGGATGGCTGGGCTGACATATGAGGAGAGACTGGATCAACTGGGCCTTTATTCACTGGCGTTTAGAAGGATGGGAGGGGATCTCATAGAAACATATAAGATTCTGACGGGACTGGGCAGGTTAGATGCAGGAAGAATGTTCTTGATGTTGTGGAAGTCCAGAACCAGTGGACATAGTCTTAGGATAAGGGGTAGGCCATTTAGTACTGAGATGAGGAGAAATTTCTTCACTCAGAGAGTTGTTAACCTGTGGAATTCCCTGCCGCAGAGAGTTGTTGATGTGAGTTCATTGGATATATTCAAGAGGGAGTTAGATGTGGCCCTTACGGTTAAGGGGATCAAGGGGTATGGAGAGAAAGCAGGAAATGGGTACTGAAGGAATGATCAGCCATGATCTTATTGAATGGTGGTGCAGGCTAGAAGGGCCGAATGGCCTACTCCTGCACCTATTTTCTATGTTTCTATAACCAAGAGTAAACCAATTTTGATTAACGTGAAGTTTAACGGGATAATGGTATCGATGGAACTGGACACAGGATCGAGTCACTCGATCATGAACAAGAGGGCTGTGGGATACTAAAACTGTGAGGCCCAGGCTGAGTCCTGTTAACGCCAAGCTGCGCACATGCACCAAAGAACTGATTAATTTGTGCACTGCCAATCACCTTTATGTGTTGTATAACGGTGCAGTTTACGAGTTACCAGGCAATGGCCCAACGCTGCTCAGCAGGAGCTGGTTGGAGAAAATCAGATGTGACTGGAACAACATAAAGGCATGGTCATCGGAGGAAGATACATGGGCCCAAGTATTGAGCAAGTTCCCCTCGCTGTTCGAACTGGGCAACCACACAGGAGCCAAGGTGCAGATCCACGTGGATTCAGATGCAAGACCTGTCCATCATAAAGCTCAGGCACTGCCGTATATGATGAGGGAGAAGGTTGAAATTGAACTGGACAGACTCCAGCGGGAAGGGATCATATCACCAGTTGAATTTAATAAATGGGCCAGCCCCATTGTTCCTGTGCTGAAAAGTGATGGCACAATCAGAATCTGTGGAGATTACAAGGCTACGATCAACAGGGTTTCGAAACAGGATCAGTAACCGTTACCGAAGGCTGATGACTTGTTTGCGACTTGAGCCGGAGGGAAGTCATTCACAAAACTGGATTGACGTCGGCCTAAATGACACAGGAGTTGGTCGAGACGTCGAAGAGACTTAAGTGCATTAACACGCACAAAGGACTCTTTATTTACCACAGCTGCCCGTTTGGAATTCGCTCGGCCACAGCAATATTCCAGAGGAATATGGAAAGTCTACTGAAGTCCATTCCCAGAACCGTTATGTTCCTAGATGACATCCTGATCACCGGTCGTGACTCCAAGTTACATCTGAACAACCTGGAAGAGGTTCTACTGCATTTGGACAGAGTGGGACTCAGACTTAAACGCTCGAAGTGCATCTTCATGGCACCAGAGGTCGTGAAAACCAAGGCCATCAGGAATGTATCCAAGCCACAGAACGTGACAGAGTTGCGTTCGTTCCTGGGTCTACTCAACTACTTGGTAACTTCCTACCTAAATTGAGCACCTTACTTGAACCACTGCACATGCTATTGAAAAAAGGCAACTGGGTGTGGGGCGCATCGCAAGACAGAGCTTTCGAGAAAGCCACCAATCTGCTTTGCTCGAATAAGCTGCTGGTACATTATGACCCATGTAAACGTTTATTTTGGTCTGTGACGCATCGTCATATGGAATTGGTTGCGTACACCAACAAGCCAATGAGTCGGGGAAACTTCAACCTGTCACGTATGCATCCAAAAGTTTTTCTAAAGCACAAAGAGTCCACAGCATGGTAGAAAAAGAAGCTTTAGCGTGTGTGTATGGTGTTAAAAATATGCTTGTGATCAGTCTGAGGTTCGAATTAGAGACTGATCACAAGCCGCTCATTTCATTGTTTTCCGAGAGCAAAGGTATCAATACCAACTCATCATCCCACATCCAAAGGTGGGCGCTGACATTATCTGCCTATGATTATGTCATTCGCCATAGACCTGGCACAGAGAATTGTGCCGATGCTTTGAGCCGGTTGCCGTTGCCCAACCAGAGGTGGAAATGACACAACCGACGGATCACAGAAGGGCGGGAAAAAGAGTGGGAGAGCTATAGTGATAGGGGACTCTATTGTAAGGGGAATAGATAGGAGTTTCTGCGGCCGCAACCGAGACTCCAGGATGGTATGTTGCCTCCCTGGTGCAAGGGTCAAGGATGTCTCGGAGAGGCTGCAGAGCATTCTGGAGAGGGAGGGTGAACAGCCAGTTGTCGTGGTACATGTAGGTACCAACGATATAGGTAAGAAGTGCGAAGAGGTCCTACAAGCTGAATTTAGGGAGCTAGGAGTTAAATTAAAAAGTAGGATCTCAAAGGTAGCAATCTCTGGATTGCTACCAGTGCCACGTGCTAGTCAGAGTAGAGGGAGCAGGATAGTTAGAATAAATACGTGGCTTGAGCAGTGGTGCAAGAGGGAGGGATTCAAATTCCTGGGACATTGGAACCAGTTCTGGGGGAAGTGGGACCTGTACAAAAGGGCGGTCTGCACTTGGGCAGGACTGGAACTGTTGTCCTGGGGGTAACATTTGCTAATGCAGTTCGGGAGTGTTTAAACTAATATGGCAGGGGGATGGGAACCTATGCAGCGAGACAGGGTGAAGTAATATGGAGTCAGAAACTGATGGTAGAAAGGTAAAAAGCAATAGTGGAAGGCCGAGTAAACAAAGGCAAAAAACAAAAAGGGCCACACTACATCATAATTCTAAAAGGACAAAGGGTGTTAAAAAAAACAATTCTGAAGGCTTTGTGTCTTAATGCAAGGAGTAATAAGGTGGATGAATTAACTGTGCAAATAGATATTAATAGATATGATGTGATTGGGATTACGGAGATGTGGCTCCAGAATGATCAAGGCTGGGAACTCAACATCCAGGGGTATTCAACATTCAGGAAGGATAGAATAAAAGGAAAAGGAGGTGGGGTAGCATTGCTGGTTAAAGAGGAGATTAATGCAGTAGTTAGGAAGGACATTAAGCTTGGATGATGTGGAATCTATATGGGTAGAGCTGCAGAACACCAAAGGGCAAAAAACGTTAGTGGGAGTTGTGTACAGACCTCCAAACAGTAGTAGTGATGTTGGGGAGGGCATCAAACAGGAAATTAGGGGTGCATGCAATAAAGGTGCAGCAGTTATCATGGATGACTTTAATATGCACATAGATTGGGCGAACCAAACTGGAAGCAATACGGTGGAGGAGGATTTCCTGGAGTGCATAAGGGATGGTTTTCTAGACCAATATGTCAAGGAACCAACTCGGGGGGAGGCCATCTTAGACTGGGTGTTGTGTAATGAGAGAGGATTAATTAGCAATCTCGTTGTGCGAGGCCCCTTGGGGAAGAGTGACCATAATATGGTGGAATTCTACATTAGGATGGAGAATGAAACAGTTAATTCAGAGACCATGGTCCAGAACTTAAAGAAGGGTAACTTTGAAGGTATGAGGCGTGAATTGGCTAGGATAGATTGGCGAATGATATTAAGGGGTTGACAGTGGATGGGCAATGGCAGACATTTAGAGACCGCATGGATGAACTACAACAATTGTACATCCCTGTCTGGCGTAACAATAAAAAAGGGAAGGTGGTTCAACCGTGGCTATCAAGGGAAATCAGGGATAGTATTAAAGCCAAGGAAGTGGCATACAAATTGGCCAGAAATAGCAGCGAACCCAGGGACTGGGAGAAATTTAGAACTCAGCAGAGGAGGACATAGGGTTTGATTAGGGCAGGGAAAATGGAGTACGAGAGGAAGCTTGCAGGGAACATTAAGACGGACTGCAAAAGTTTCTATAGATATGTAAAGAGAAAAAGGTTAGTAAAGACAAACGTAGGTCTCCTGCAGTCAGAATCAGGGGAAGTCATAACGGGGAACAAAGAAAGGGCAGACCAATTGAACAAGTACTTTGGTTCGGTATTCATTAAGGAGGACACAAACAACCTTCCGGATATAAAAGGGGTCAGAGGGTCTAGTAAGGAGGAGGAACTGAGGGAAATCCTTATTAGTCGGGAAATTGTGTTGGGGAAATTGATGGGATTGAAGGCCGATAAATCCCCAGGGCCTGATGGACTGCATCCCAGAGTACTTAAGGAGGTGGCCTTGGAAATAGCGGATGCATTGACAGTCATTTTCCAACACTCCATCGACTCTGGAGCAGTTCCTATGGAGTGGAGGGTAGCCAATGTAACCCCACTTTTTAAAAAAGGAGGGATAGAGAAAACAGGGAATTATAGACCGGTCAGCCTGACATCAGTAGTGGGTAAAATGATGGAATCAATTATTAAGGATGTCACAGCAGCGCATTTGGAAAGAGGTGACATGATAGGTCCAAGTCAGCATGGATTTGTGAAAGGGAAATCATGCTTGACAAATCTTCTGGAATTTTTTGAGGATGTTTCCAGTAGAGTGGACAAGGGAGAACCAGTTGATGTGGTGTATTTGGACTTTCAGAAGGCTTTCGACAAGGTCCCACACAAGAGATTAATGTGCAAAGTTAAAGCACATGGGATTGGGGGTAGTGTGCTGACGTGGATTGAGAACTGGTTGTCAGATAGGAAGCAAAGAGTAGGAGTAAATGGGTACTTTTCAGAATGGCAGGAAGTGACTCGTGGGGTACCGCAAGGTTCTGTGCTGGGGCCCCAGCTGTTTACACTGTACATTAATGATTTAGACGAGGGGATTAAATTTGCGGATGACACTAAGTTGGGTGGCAGTGTGAGCTGCGAGGAGGATGCTATGAGGCTGCAGAGTGACTTGGATAGGTTAGGTGAGTGGGCAAATGCATGGCAGATGAAGTATAATGTGGATAAATGTGAGGTTATCCACTTTGGTGGTAAAAACAGAGACAGACTATTATCTGAATGGTGACAGATTAGGAAAAGGGGAGGTGCAACGAGACCTGGGTGTCATGGTACATCAGTCATTGAAGGTTGGCATGCAGGTACAGCAGGCAGTTAAGAAAGCAAATGGCATGTTGGCCTTCATAGCGAGGGGATTTGAGTACAGGGGCAGGGAGGTGTTACTACAGTTGTACAGGGCCTTGGTGAGGCCACACCTGGAGTATTGTGTACAGTTTTGGTCTCCTAACTTGAGGAAGGACATTCTTGCTATTGAGGGAGTGCAGCAAAGGTTCACCAGACTGATTCCCAGGATGGGCTTGTATTCACTGGAGTTCAGAAGAATGAGAGGGGATCTCATAGAAACGTTTAAAATTCTGACGGGATTGGACAGGTTAGATGCAGGAAGAATGTTCCCAATGTTGGGGAAGTCCAGAACCAGGGGTCACAGTCTAAGGATAAGGGGTAAGCCATTTAGGACCGAGATGAGGAGAAACTTCTTCACCCAGAGAGTGGTGAACCTGTGGAATTCTCTACCACAGAAAGTTGTTGAGGCCAATTCACTAAATATATTCAAAAAGGAGTTAGATGTAGTCCTTCCTACTAGGGGGATCAAGGGGTATGGCGAGAAAGCAGGAATGGGGTACTGAAGTTGCATGTTCAGCCATGAACTTATTGAATGAAGGTGCAGGCTCAAAGGGCCGAATGGCCTACTCCTGCATCTATTTTCTATGTTTCTATGTTAATGTTAATCATGGATGCTTTTGAGAATGAAGGAACCCCTGTCACAGCTCAACAAGTTAAGACCTGGACCAGCCAGGACCCGATATTATCGGTGGTAAAGGGTTGATCCCTCAAAGGGGATTGGTCTGCCATACCTAAGCAAATGTGCGAGCAGGCCAAAGCGTACATTCGTCACAAGGACGAACTGTCTGTTCATGCAGATTGCATATTGTGGGGCAATCGCGTTGTAATGCCCAAGAAAGGGAGAGAGAAGTTCGTGCGTGAGTTACACAGCACACATCCTGGTATAGTGATGATGACTGCCATCACCAGGTCCCACATATAGTGGCCAGGAATTGATTCTGAGCTGGAAACATGCGTGCATCAGTGCAACATTTGCATGCAGATCAGCAAAGCACCAGCGGAATCGCCGCTGAGTTTTTGGTCATGGCCGTCCAAACCTTGGTCCAGAATCCATGTAGATTTTGCAGGTCCCTTCCTGGGCAAGATTTTTTAGTGGTGGTGGATGCTTATTCGAAGTGGATAGAATGCATAATCATGTCATCCAGTATTCCACGGCAACCATAGAGAATCTCAATGTCATGTTCACGACACATGGTCTGCCTGACACAGTGGTGAGCGACAATGGGTCATGCTTCACCAGTCAGGAGTTTCAGGAGTTTGTAAAACTTAATGACATAAAACATGTCAGGTCAGCACCACTCAAGCCTGCGTCCAACGGGCAAGTTGAACGTGCAGTACAAATTATCAAGCAAAGCCTGAGGAGAGTAACCCAAGGGTCACTGCAGACCTGCTTGTCCTGCATACTGCTGAGTTACAGGACAAGACCCCACACACTCACAGGGGTCTCGCCTGCTGAACTCATGATGAAACGAGGTCTTAAGACCAAGCTATCTCTGGTACACTCGGATTTAAATAATCATGTTGAATACAGAAGACAAAGTCAACAAAGGTACCACGATCGCGCAACTGTGTTACGCGAGATCTCTGTTATTGATCCTGCATATGTGTTGAATTATGGTCAGGGTCCCAAATGGATCGCTGGTACGGTTATGGCCAAGGAGGGCAACAGAGTATTTGTTATTAAGCTCAAGAATGGGCAAACTTGCAGGAAACACATGGATCAGACAAAGCTGAGGCACACAGATGAGCCAGAGCAGTCGGATGAAGAAACCATCGACGACCAACCAACCTACCAGCAGTCTTCAGTGGGTTCAAGGTCATCAGTGACCCGGAATTTCCATCACGGACCTGTTCAATAAAAATGGACTTGCAATTCCTGACATGGCCACTGCCACCCCCAACAAGTCAGCCATCCAGCCATCAGCCACAACAGACTCCGTACATTCACCCAAGGCCGGAATCAAACTGAGATGGTCAACCTGGGAGCGCAAAGCACCGGACCGTCTCAACCTGTGAAAGACTGCGATAAGATCTCGAAGAACAGTATGTACATGCTGTTTGTAGCCACCAGATGGTGTCATTGTTGGAGGCCACTGAGAGCATGCTCTGGTATAAAAGGCCAGCCATTTTGTGAGTCAGGCACTTTGGGCTGTAATAAAGCAGAGCCAAGGTGGTGCCTTGCTCAGTCAAACAGTACTGAGTTTGTGCCTTTATTGCATGGGATCCATTGGTGGCTGGGGGGTGGGGGGAACGCTTGAGGATCAATAGGTGGAGAGAGGGGGGGAGGGGGGTAGGGGGGAAGAGAGCGCGGAGGGGGAGAGGGGGAGAGAGAGCGGACAGGAGAGGGGAGGGGGAGAGAGAGTGCGGAGGGGGAGAGGGAGGAGGGGAGAGAGAGAGAGAGAGGAGAGAGAGAAAGCGGAGGGGAGAGAGGATAGGGAGAGAGAGAGAGAGTGGGGGAAGAGAGGAGGGGGGAGAGAGAGAGAGAGAGTGGGGGAAGAGAGGAGGGGGGAGAGAGAGAGCAGAGGGGAAGAGAGGAGGGGGGAGAAAGAGAGCAGAGGGGAAGAGAGGAGGGGGGAGAGAGAGAGAGCAGAGGGGGAGAGAGAGGGAGGAGGGGAGAGAGAGAGAGATAGAGAGAGAGAGAGAGAGGAAGAGGTGGGGGAGGGAGAGAGGCGAGGAGAGAGGGAGGGAGAGGAGAGGAGAGAGAGAGAGAGAGAGAGAGGGAGGGAGGGGGAGAGAGGGAGGGAGGGAGGGGGAGAGAGGGAGGGAGGGAGGGGGAGAGAGAGGGAGGGAGGGGGAGAGAGAAGGAGGGAGGGGGGAGAGAGAGAGGGAGGGAGGGGGGAGAGAGGGAGGGAGGGGGGAGAGAGGGAGGGAGGAGAGAGAGAGGGAGGGAGGGGGGGAGAGAGAGAGAGAGAGAGAGAGAGAGAGAGGGAGGAGAGAGGGAGGGAGGGAGGAGAGAGGGAGGGAGGGAGGAGAGAGAGAGGGAGGAGGAAGTAGAGAGAGATTGGAGGGGAGAGGAGGCTAGGATCTCGGAGTGGGTGCGGGGGGGGGGGGTGAACTGGAAGGAGATGTACTGGATACGGGGAAAGACCGTGATCCTGGCGGTAAGATGGATCATGTTCTTCCATCCCCAGCCCCTTTACACCCGCACCACGATCCCCCCCGACACCTGGTTTCACCGAACGCTCGGTGTGTGTGGCAAGTGACATCATTGGGCTGGATGAAATCGGGGGGTCACCGCACTGTCACTACTCCATTCATACCCCCCCCACAATGCCCCATCTATGAGGGGGCGGGGCTGGGAGAGGAAAGGTCAGAAACTCGGGGGTTGAGGGGGGGGAAGGTTAGGAATCTGTTGGGGGGGAACAGGAACTTGGTGGTGAGAGTGGGAGAAGACCCTAACCCACGAGGGAGAGCTCTGTCTGGTCTCTGGGAGCTGTCTGGAGCCTGGAGGTCAGAATGAATAGCTTGACATACACGCGGCAAAGTACTTGATCACTTCGACACGCCCGATCTACTACACATTCCAGGTACTGCTGGCTGTGTTGTCATTCATTCATTCACAGGCGGTCCCTTGAAATCGAGGAAGACTTGCTTCCACTCTAAAAGGGATGAGTTCCCAGGTGTTTCAATGAAGGACCTAATATTCCAGATCCCGAACTCCATGTTGAAGGGTGGAAGATGCCTGTGCGTGGATTTTTTTAACGTGGGGTGACCGTTGCACACCAGCCACCACACGGGCTTGACAGAGCGAGGTCTTGGTCCAGGGGCAAGGGTTAACCAGGACGACTGGAGACCAGCTCTGCTGCACGGACCCAGTGCGCACACATATCGCAGTGTGGGCTGGGCCCGTGCTGCCCCTGGGCCCTCGCCTCTCCTGGGCCCCGACCTCGCGCCTCTCCTGGGCCCCGACCTCGCGCCTCTCCTGGCCCCCCGATCACGTCCCTCTACAATCTCTCGCCGCTCCTTCGCCCCGACCTCGCCGCTCCTGCTGTACCTGCCCGCGCTCCAATCACCGACCTGGACCTTGATGACATCACTCTTCACTGCCGTCGCCCTCCTGCACCAGCTCGCGCTGTGCCTTGCCGTGGTACACCGCCACGCTGCCCATGGCCGCCGTTCATCGCTCCTTTTATGGCCCCGACCTGCCGCTGACGGTCTATCGCAGGTTGGGCCGCCACGCCCCGGGTTAGAGTGTTAATATACATCAGCAGGCAGGGCCATTGGAGGGAGCAGCGTGCAGCGGCATAGAAACATAGAAAATAGGTGCAGGAGTAGGCCATTCGGCCCTTCGAGCCTGCACCGCCATTCAATGAGTTCATGGCTGAACATGAAACTTCAGTACCCCATTCCTGCTTTCTCGCCATACCCCTTGGTCCCCCTAGTAGTAAGGACTACATCTAACTCCTTTTTGAATATATTTAGTGAATTGGCCTCAACAACTTTCTGTGGTAGAGAATTCCACAGGTTCACCACTCTCTGGGTGAAGAAGTTTCTCCTCATCTCGGTCCTAAATGGCTTACCCCTTATCCTTAGACTGTGTCCCCTGGTTCTGGACTTCCCCAACATTGGGAACATTCTTCCTGCATCTAACCTGTCCAAACCCGTCAGAATTTTAAACGTTTCTATGAGATCCCCTCTCATTCTTCTGAACTCCAGTGAATACAAGCCCAGTTGATCCAGTCTTTCTTGATATGTCAGTCCTGCCATCCTTGGAACTGTAGTACAACTGTAGTAACACCTCCCTGCCCCTGTACTCAATTCCCCTCACCGCAGGGAGCAGCGCGTGCTGCTGCAGGAGGGCGACGGCTGACTGCAGTGCAGGCAGGTACAGCAGGAGCGGCGAGAGATCGTGGAGCGATGTGATCGGGGCCCAGGAGAGGCGCGAGTTCGGGGCCCAGGTGAGCCGAGGGCCCAGGGGTAGCACGGGCCCAGCCCACACTGTGCGATATGTGTGGGCACTGGGTCCATGCAGCAGAGCAGGTCTCCAGTCGTCCTGGTTAACCCCTTGCCACTGGACCAAGACCTCGCTCTGTCAAGCCCGTGTGGTGGCTGGTGTGCAACGGTCACCCCACGTTAAAAAAATCCACGCACAGGCATCTTCCACCCTTCAACATGGAGTTCGGGACCGGGACTATTAGGTGCGCTGGCAAGAGGCATGAGTCCGGGGTCGGAGAGAGGCCTATAAAAGGCCCAACGCGGTGGCAGTCGGGAGGTGCGTGGAGAGGCAGCCGGTGCAGTTTCAGGGAGAGGGCAAAAAAGAAATAGAAAGGTGATGTCACAGCCAAGGGGGTAAGTGATTGGCTGGTGATTGGTGAGTAGTTTTTCTTTTCTCTATCAGTAACAAGTAACTTTTAGCACTTGTTGGCAGTTTAAGTTTATCTAAGGGTTAAGTCATGGCAGGAGAGCTCGGACACGTGTTATGCTCCTCCTGTACTATGTGGGAAATCAGGGACACTTCCAGTGTTGCGGCACTGGAGCCGCGGGTGGATTCACTCTGGAGCATCCACGATGCTGAGAATGACGTGAATAGCACATTTAGTGAGTTGGTCTTACCGCAGGTAAAGGGTACGCAGCCAAATAGGGAATGGAAGACCAACAGGAAGAGTAGTGCAAGGAAGGTAGTGCAGGGGTCCCCTGCGGTCACCCCCTGCAAAACAGATACACTGTTTTGAGTACTGTTGAGGGGGATGACTCATCAGGGGAGGGCAGCAGCAGCCAAGTTCATGGCACCGTGGGTGGCTCTGCTGCACAGGAGGGCAGGAAAAAGAGTGGGAGAGCGATAGTGATAGGGGATTCAATTGTAAGGGGAATAGATAGGCGTTTCTGCGGCCGCAACCGAGACTCCAGGATGCTATGTTGCCCCCCTGGTGCAAGGATCAAGGATGTCTCAGAGCGGGTGCAGGACATTCTGAAAATGGAGGGTGAACAGCCAGTTGTCGTGGTGCATATAGATACCAACGATATCGGTAAAAAATGGGATGAGGTCCTACCGAGACGAATTTAAGGAGCTAAATTAAAAAGTCGGACCTCAAAAGTAGTAATCTCAGGATTGCTACCAGTGTCACGTGCTAGTCAGAGTAGGAATCGCAGGATAGCTCAGATGAATACGTGGCTTGAGCAATGGTGCAGCAGGGAGGGATTCAAATTCCTGGGACATTGGAAACGGTTCTGGGGGAGGTGTGACCAGTACAATCCGGACGGTCTGCACCTTGGGGGAGTGTTTGCTAATGCTGTTGGGGAGGGGTTAAACTAATATGGCAGGGGGATGGGAACCTATGCAGGGAGACAGAGGGAAATAAAAAGGAGGCAGAAGCAAAATATAGAAAGGAGAAAAGTAAAAGTGGAAGGCAGAGAAACCCAAGGCAAAAAACAAAAAGGGCCTCATTACAGCAAAATTCTAAAGGGGCAAAGTGTGTTAAAAAGGCAAGCCTGAAGGCTCTGTGCCTCAATGCGAGGAGTATTCGGAATAAGGTGGACGAATTAACTGCGCAGTTTGCAGTTAACGGATACGATGTGATTGACATCACGGAGACATGGCTCCAGGGTGACCAAGGCTGGGAACTCAACATCCAGGGGTATTCAACATTTAGGAAGGATAGACAGAAAGGAAAAGGAGGCGGGGTGGCGTTGCTGGTTAAAGAGGGAATTAATGCAACAGTAAGGAGGGACATTAGCTTGGATGTTAAAGCGAAGGAAGAGGCATATAAATTGGCAAGAAAAAGCAACAAACCGGAGGACTGGGAGAAATTTCGAATTCAACAGAGGAGGACTAAGGGTTTAAATTAAGAGGGGGAAAATGGAGTACGAGAGGAAGTTTGCAGGGAATAGCTTCTATAGATTTGTGAAGAGCAAAGGATTAGTAAAGACAAATGTAGGTCCCTTGCAGTCGGATTCAGGTGAATTTATAATGGGGAACAAAGAAATGGCAGACCAAGTGATCAAATACTTCGGTTCTGTCTTCACGAAGGAAGACACAAATAACCATTCGAAGGTACTAGGGGACAGTGGGTCTTGTGAGAAGGAGGAACTGAAGGATATCCTTATAAAGCGGGAAATTGTGTTAGGGAAATTGATGGGAATGAAGGCTGATAAATCCCCGGGGCCTGATAGTCTGCATCCCAGAGTACTTAAGGAAGTGGCCCTAGAAATAGTGAATGTATTGGTGATCATTTTCCAACAGTCTATCGACTCTGGATCAGTTCCTATGGACTGGAGGGTGGCTAATATAACACCACTTTTAAAAAAAGGAGGGAGAGAGAAAACGGGTAATTATAGACCAGTTAGCCTGACATCAGTAGTGGGGAACATGTTGGAATCAATCATGAAGGACGAAATAGCAGCGCATTTGGAAAGCGGTGACAGGATCGGACTAAGTCAGCATGGATTTATGAAGAACATAAGAACATAAAGAATTAGGAACAGGAGTAGGCCATCTAGCCCCTCGAGCCTGCTTCGCCATTCAACAAGATCATGGAAGGGGAAATTATGCTTGACGAATCTTCTGGAATTTTTTTGAAGATGTAACTAGCAGAGTGGACAAGGGAGAACCAGTGGATGTGGTGTATTTGGACTTTCAGAAAGCTTTTGACAAGGTCCCGCACAAGAGATTGGTGTGCAAAATTAAAGCACATGGTATTGGGGGTAATGTATTGACGTGGATAGAGAACTGGTTGGCAGACAGGAAGCAGAGAGTCGGGATAAACTGGTCCTTTTCAGAATGGCAGGCAGTGACTAGTGGAGTCCCGCAGGGCTCAGTGCTGGGACCCCAGCTCTTTACAATATACATTAACGATTTGGATGAAGGAATAGAGTGTAATATCTCCAAGTTTGCAGATGACACTAAACTGGGTGGCGGTGTGAGCTGTGAGGAGGACGCTAAGAGGCTGCAGGGTGACTTGGACAAGTTCGGTGAGTGGGCAAATGCATGGCAGATGCAGTATAATGTGGATAAATGTGAGGTTATCCATTTTGGGGGCAAAAACACAAAGGCAGAATATTATCTGAATGGCGGCAGACTAGGAAAAGGGGAGGTGCAACGAGACCTGGGTGTCATGGTACATCAGTCACTGAAAGTGGGCATGCAGGTACAGCAGGCGGTGAAGGCGGCAAATGGGGCAAATGGTATGTTGGCCTTCATAGCTAGGGGATTTGAGTATAGGAGCAGGGAGGTGTTATTGCATTTGTACAGGGCCTTGGTGAGGCCTCACCTGGAATATTGAGTTCAGTTTTGGTTTCTTAGTCTGAGGAAGGACATAGAAACATAGAAAATAGGTGAGGAGTAGGCCATTCGGCCCTTCTAGCCTGCACCGCCATTCAATGAGTTCATGGCTGAACATTCAACTTCAGTACCCCATTCCTGCTTTCTCGCCATACCCCTTGATCCCCCTAGTAGTAAGGACCTCATCTAACTCCTTTTTGAATATATTTAGTGAATTGGCCTCAACAACTTTCTGTGGTAGAGAATTCCACAGGTTCACCACTCTCTGGGTGAAGAAGTTCCTCCGCATCTCAGTCCTAAATGGCTTACCCCTTATCCTTAGACTGTGACCTCTGGTTCTGGTCTTCCCCAACATTGGGAACATTCTTCCTGCATCTAACCTGTCTAACCCCGTCAGAATTTTAAATGTTTCTATGAGGTCCCCTCTCATTCTTCTGAACTCCAGTGAATACAAGCCCAGTTGATCCAGTCTTTCTTGATAGGTCAGTCCCGCCATCCCGGGAATCAGTCTGGTGAACCTTCGCTGCACTCCCTCAATAGCAAGAATGTCCTTCCTCAGGTTAGGAGACCAAAACTGTACACAATACTCCAGGTGTGGCCTCACCAATGCCCTGTACAACTGTAGCAACACCTCCCTGCCCCTGTACTCAAATCCCCTTGCTATGAAGGCCAACATGCCATTTGCTTTCTTAACCGCCTGCTGTACCTGCATGCCAACCTTCAATGACTGATGTACCATGACACCCAGGTCTCTTTGCACCTCCCCTTTTCCTAATCTGTCATCATTCAGATAATAGTCTGTCTCTCTGTTTTTACCACCAAAGTGGATAACCTCACATTTATCCACATTATACTTCATCTGCCATGCATTTGCCCACTCACCTAACCTATCCAAGTCACTCTGCAGCCTCACAGCATCCTCCTCGCAGCTCACACTGCCACCCAACTTAGTGTCATCCGCAAATTTGGAGATACTACATTTAATCCCCTCATCTAAATCATTAATGTACAGTGTAAACAGCTGGGGCCCCAGCACAGAACCTTGCGGTACCCCACTAGTCACTGCCTGCCATTCTGAAAAGTACCCATTTACTCCTACTCTTTGCTCCCTGTTATTCAGGGAGTGCAGCGAAGGTTCACCAGACTGATTCCTGGGATAGCTGGGCTGTCATATGAGGAGAGACTGGATCAACTGGGCCTTTATTCACTGGCGTTTAGGATGGGAGGGGATCTCATAGAAACGTATAAGATTCTGACGGGACTGGACAGGTTAGATGCAAGAAGAATGTTCCCGATGTTGGGGAAGTTCAGAACCAGGGGACATAGTCTTAGGATAAGCCATTTAGGACTGAGATGAGGAGAAACTTCTTCACTCAGAGAATTGTGAACCTGTGGAATTCCCTGCCGCAGAGAGTTGTTGATGCCAGTTCATTGGATATATTCAAGAGGGAGTTAGATATGGCCTTTACGGCTAAAGGGATCAAGGGGTATGGAGAGAAAGCAGGAAAGGGGTACTGAGGGAATGATCAGCCATGAACTCATTGAATGGCGGTGCAGGCTCAAAGGGCCGAACGGCATACTCCTGCTCCTATTTTCTATGTCCTTCATTGAAACATCTGTGAACTCATCCCTTTTTGGTGTGGAAGCAAGTCATCCTTGTTACGAGGGACCGCCTATGATGATGATGAATCTATCAAAGGTATCTCACCAAAGGGCAGGTAACTTCAGTGAAATATAACACGGCATTCAGTACAGGGATAAGCAGCAAGACTGTTGGTGATACTTTCTCCCTTGTAACTGGAGTACAGGATGGGTAAAGGTGATTGACACCAGGTACGAAACATACAAAATTCTTACGGGGCTTGAAGGTAGATGCTGAGAGGATGTTTTCCCCCGGGCTGGGGAGTCTGGAACCAGGGGTCACAGTCTCAGGATAAGGGGTCGGCCATTTAGGACTGAGATGAGGAGGAATTTCTTCACTCAGAGAATCTTTGGAATTCTCTGCCCCAGAGGGCTGTGGAGGCTGTGTTGTTGGGTGTATACAAGGCTGAGATCGCTAGATTTTTGGATATTAAGGGAATTGAGGGATATGGGGATCGGGCAGGAAAGTGGAGTTGAGGTAGAAGATCAGTCATGAACGTATTGAATGGCGGAGCAGGCTCGAGGGGCCGAATGGCCGACTCCTGCTCCTAATTCCTATGTTCTTATGTATGCACCAAATAAAGTACAGGCTGAGTGTGCGAAATCCGGAAACCTCGGGGCCGAGGCCGTTCTGGGTCGTTCCAGAGTTTGGAACGTCTTTGCCTGGGCTGAGACAGGTGGGGTGTGGCAACCGAAGGGGGGGGGGGGGAGGGCTGGGGGAGGGCTGGGGGCGGAGCCGAGGGGGTGGGGGGGGGGGGAGCGCCAAGGGGGAGGGGGGGAGCCGAGGGGGGAGCGCCAAGGGGGAGGGGTGGGGGCGAGGAGCTGAGGAGGAGGGGGGGGGGGGGGGGGGGGAGACGAGGGGGAAGGTGGGGCCGGAGGCCAAAGGAGGCAGCGGGGCAGAGGTGAAGTCGGGTCGGAGGTCAGGCCGCTGGGGGCCGAGCCGGATTTCTGAACATTATCCGGTTTCCGGACTCCGGACGGCCCGGCCTCAGGTCGGCCCGGTGTCCAGATTCCGGAACATTCTGAATGTTGAAGGTGTGGATTTCGGCCGCTCGACCTGTCGAGGAATGGCGGAGCGGGAAGGGCAGGGAGTCGGGGCACAGGATGCCCCGAGGTGGGTTAATGTTAGGCTGGAGCCCACATGCTGTTCAAGCCCTCAGCCGCCGAGGTGGTTCGATGCCGGTGACTGACCCAAGGCCCCGCCAACAGCTGGAAGGATGACCCAGCAGTGACTGCGGCCGCAGGGGTCCGTCAACCAGAGACCACCGCTCCACATCGCCATCCCTCTGTCCCTACGGCTCCGGGGGCCGTGAATCGCTCCCCGCTGTCACGGGTTGTATGTTTATTTTACCGATCTTAACCACATGTAGGATCTGATTCAAAACTGCAACCCTGAAATGAAATACCTTACAAACCCAAGACCCTTTGGGTGTGTGATCCTAACCTGACAGACACAGCCGTCAATTATTGCCCTTTGACTAGTTATCCACTTCCCATTTGCAAGTCCCAGATCACAACAACTCGCTGGGTAAAGAAGTGTTTCCTCGTCACTGGGTCTAACCAGAGCTTTATACAACTGGAGCACAACTTCCGCCGTGTGCACTCCAGCCCTCAGGTTAAAGGCCAAAATTCCATTACCCTTTGTGCGCAGCACCCTCGCCTCGGAGTCAGAAGGTCGTGGTTTCAAGTCCCACTCCAGGGACTCGAGCACATAAATCTAGGCTGACACTCCAGTGCAGTACTGAGGGAGCGCCGCACTGTCGGAGGGGCAGTACTGAGGGAGCGCCGCACTGTCGGAGGGGCAGTACTGAGGGAGTGCCGCACTGTCGGAGGGGCAGTACTGAGGGAGCGCCGCACTGTCGGAGGGGCAGTACTGAGGGAGTGCCGCACTGTCGGAGGGGCAGTACTGAGGGAGCGCCGCTCTGTCGGAGGTGCCGTCTTTCGGATGAGACGTTAAACCGAGGCCCCGTCTGCTCTCTCAGGATGTAAAAGATCCCAGGGCACTAGTTTGAAGAAGAGCAGGGGAGTTCTCCCCGGTGTCCAGGGGACAATATCCCTCAATCAGCATCACTAAAAACAGATGATCTGGGTCATTATCACAGTGCTGTGTGTGGGAGCTTGCTGTGCACAAATTGGCTGCCGCGTTTCCCACATTACACAGTGACTACACTCCAAAAGTACTTCCTTGGCAGCAGAGCGCTTTGGGAATTCCGGAGGTCGTGAAAGGCGCTACAGAAATTCAGGTCCTTCCTGTTATTATCTTTTGGACCAGCTTTCAGTGATTTATTGTCTTAGACCTCTAAATCTCTGTGCTCCCCCACAGGTCCCAGATTTGCACCGATTCTGTCTGTGCGGGGAACCCGAGCCATCCCACAGATCGGGGGCAGGAGTGAGCGAGGGGAGGAGTGAGCGAGGAGCAGGAGTGAGCGAGGGGAGGAGTGAGCGAGGAGCAGGAGTGAGCGAGGGGAGGAGTGAGCGAGGAGCAGGAGTGAGCGAGGGGAGGAGTGAGCGAGGGGAGGAGTGAGCGAGGGCAGGAGTGAGCGAGTGGCAGGAGTGAGCGCGAGCAGGAGTGAGCGGGGGCAGGAGTGAGCGGGGGCAGGAGTGAGCGGGGGGAGGAGTGAGCGGGGGGAGGAGTGAGCGGGGGGAGGAGTGAGCGGGGGGAGGAGTGAGCGGGGGGAGGAGTGAGCGGGGGGAGGAGTGAGCGGGGGGAGGAGTGAGCGGGGGGAGGAGTGAGCGGGGGGAGGAGTGAGCGGGGGGAGGAGTGAGCGGGGGGGGAGTGAGCGGGGGGGGGAGGAGTGAGCGGGGGGAGGAGTGAGCGAGGGGAGGAGTGAGCGAGGGGAGGAGTGAGCGAGGGGAGGAGTGAGCGAGGAGCAGGAGTGAGCGAGGGCAGGAGTGAGCGAGGGGAGGAGTGAGCGAGGGGAGGAGTGAGCGAGGGGAGGAGTGAGCGGGGGGAGGAGTGAGCGGGGGGAGGAGTGAGCGAGGGGAGGAGTGAGCGGGGGGAGGAGTGAGCGGGGGGAGGAGTGAGCGGGGGGAGGAGTGAGCGAGGGGAGGAGTGAGCGAGGAGCAGGAGTGAGCGGGGGGAGGAGTGAGCGAGGAGCAGGAGTGAGCGGGGGGAGGAGTGAGCGGGGAGGAGTGAGCGGGGGGAGGAGTGAGCGGGGGGAGGAGTGAGCGGGGGGAGGAGTGAGCGGGGGGAGGAGTGAGCGAGGAGCAGGAGTGAGCGGGGGGAGGAGTGAGCGATAGGAGGAGTGAGCGGGGGGAGGAGTGAGCGGGGGGAGGAGTGAGCGGGGGGAGGAGTGAGCGAGGGGAGGAGTGAGCGAGGGGAGGAGTGAGCGAGGGGAGGAGTGAGCGAGGGGAGGAGTGAGCGAGGGGAGGAGTGAGCGAGGGGAGGAGTGAGCGATGGGAGGAGTGAGCGAGGGGAGGAGTGAGCGAGGAGCAGGAGTGAGCGAGGAGCAGGAGTGAGCGGGGGGAGGAGTGAGCGGGGGGAGGAGTGAGCGAGGGGAGGAGTGAGCGAGGGGAGGAGTGAGCGAGGGGAGGAGTGAGCGAGGGGAGGAGTGAGCGAGGAGCAGGAGTGAGCGAGGGCAGGAGTGAGCGAGGGGAGGAGTGAGCGAGGGGAGGAGTGAGCGAGGGGAGGAGTGAGCGAGGGGAGGAGTGAGCGGGGGGAGGAGTGAGCGGGGGGAGGAGTGAGCGGGGGGAGGAGTGAGCGGGGGGAGGAGTGAGCGGGGGGAGGAGTGAGCGAGGGGAGGAGTGAGCGGGGGGAGGAGTGAGCGGGGGGAGGAGTGAGCGAGGGGAGGAGTGAGCGAGGAGCAGGAGTGAGCGGGGGGAGGAGTGAGCGAGGAGCAGGAGTGAGCGGGGGGAGGAGTGAGCGGGGAGGAGTGAGCGGGGGGAGGAGTGAGCGGGGGGAGGAGTGAGCGGGGGGAGGAGTGAGCGGGGGGAGGAGTGAGCGGGGGGAGGAGTGAGCGAGGAGCAGGAGTGAGCGGGGGGAGGAGTGAGCGATAGGAGGAGTGAGCGGGGGGAGGAGTGAGCGGGGGGAGGAGTGAGCGAGGGGAGGAGTGAGCGAGGGGAGGAGTGAGCGAGGGGAGGAGTGAGCGATGGGAGGAGTGAGCGAGGGGAGGAGTGAGCGAGGAGCAGGAGTGAGCGAGGAGCAGGAGTGAGCGAGGAGCAGGAGTGAGCGAGGGGAGGAGTGAGCGAGGGGAGGAGTGAGCGAGGGAGGAGTGAGCGAGGGGAGGAGTGAGCGAGGAGCAGGAGTGAGCGAGGGGAGGAGTGAGCGAGAGGAGGAGTGAGCGAGAGGAGGAGTGAGCGAGAGGAGGAGTGAGCGAGGGGAGGAGTGAGCGAGGGGAGGAGTGAGCGAGGGGAGGAGTGAGCGAGGGGAGGAGTGAGCGAGGAGGATGAGTAAGCGAGGGGAGGAGTGAGCGAGGGGAGGAATGAGCGAGGGGAGGAGTGTGCGAGGAGGATGAGTGAGCGAGGGGAGGAGTGAGCGAGGGGAGGAGTGAGCGAGGGGAGGAGTGAGCGAGGGGAGGAGTGAGCGAGGGGAGGAGTGAGCGAGGGGAGGAGTGAGCGAGGGGAGGAGTGAGCGAGGGGAGGAGTGAGCGAGGGGAGGAGTGAGCGAGGAGGATGAGTGAGCGAGGGGAGGAGTGAGCGAGGAGGAGGAGTGAGCGAGGAGGAGGAGTGAGCGAGGGGAGGAGTGAGCGAGGGGAGGAGTGAGCGAGGGGAGGAGTGAGCGAGGGGCAGGAGATGCTGAGAATGAGCCTGGATTTCAGCACAGGGAGGAGCTGGGGGCAATGGGAGGGGGTGGGGGGCAATGACCCCAATAGGAATAAACAGAGAGATACAAAGGGTGCGAGGTGAGAGGGAAATATATTACGTGTGTTTTTATTGCACCTTTTATATCCAACTGCAAACCATGCAATACAGCGAGAGAGTCTGACCTTACAGCGAGAGGCGGGGGAGACAATGCCAGGGCTGTACAGGCGAGTTCTGCAGAGAGAGACCAATTACTGCTCTCTCTCTCCCCGCCCGCACACCACAAACACAACATAATCGAGCTCAGCCTTCAGTGATTGAACAATTCTCCTTCAAAGACAAGATGAGCGGAAGCAGCAGTTCGAGACAGAGCGGTGAAGCGACAGACAGACACTGCCCGCTCACTCCCACCCCCGCTTTAATCGGGAGCGACCACTCGCCACTGGAGGGGGCTCAGAGGCACCCTCGGCAGTTCCATCTGCGGGAATCACCCCGCTGTCAGCCGTCACATGATTCAAACGCAGCAACCAGGAAAAGCACAGGATACAAAGAGCAAGGGCAGGTACAGGGGGTTAGATACAGAGTAAAGCTCCCTCGACACTGTTCCATCAAACACTCCCAGGGCAGGTACAGCACGGGGTTAGATACAGAGTAAAGCTCCCTCTACACTGTCCATCAAACACTCCCAGGGCAGGTACAGGGGGTTAGATACAGAGTAAAGCTCCCTCGACACTGTCCCATCAAACATTCCCAGGGCAGGTACAGCACGGGGTTAGATACAGAGTAAAGCTCCCTCTACACTGTCCCATCAAACACTCCCAGGGCAGGTACAGGGGGTTAGATACAGAGTAAAGCTCCCTCTACACTGTCCCATCAAACACTCCCAGGGCAGGTACAGGGGGTTAGATACAGAGTAAAGCTCCCTCTACACTGTCCCATCAAACACTCCCAGGGCAGGTACAGGGGGTGAGATACAGAGTAAAGCTCCCTCTACACTGTCCCATCAAACACTCCCAGGGCAGGTACAGGGGGTTAGATACAGAGTAAAGCTCCCTCTACACTGTCCCATCAAACACTCCCAGGGCAGGTACAGGGGGTTAGATACAGAGTAAAGCTCCCTCTACACTGTCCCATCAAACACTCCCAGGGCAGGTACAGCACGGGGTTAGATACAGAGTAAAGCTCCCTCTACACAGTCCCATCAAACACTCCCAGGGCAGGTACAGGGTGTTAGATACAGAGTAAAGCTCCCTCTACACAGTCCCATCAAACACTCCCAGGGCAGGTACAGGGGGTTAGATACAGAGTAAAGCTCCCTCTACACTGTCCCATCAAACACTCCCAGGGCAGGTACAGCACGGGGTTAGATACAGAGTAAAGCTCCCTCTACACTGTCCCATCAAACACTCCCAGGGCAGGTACAGGGGGTTAGATACAGAGTAAAGCTCCCTCTACACTGTTCCAAATAAACATTCCCAGGGCAGGTACAGCACAGGGTTAGATACAGAGTAAAGCTCCCTCTACACTGTCCCATCATTCTCAGGGCAGGTACAGGGGGTTAGATACAGAGTAAAGCTCCCTCTACACTGTCCCCATCAAACACTCCCAGGGCAGGTACAGGGGGTTAGATACAGAGTAAAGCTCCCTCTACACTGTCCCATCAAACACTCCCAGGGCAGGTACATGGGGTTAGATACAGAGTAAAGCTCCCTCTACACTGTCCCATCAAACACTCTCAGGGCAGGTACATGGGGTTAGATACAGAGTAAAGCTCCCTCTACACTGTCCCATCAAACACTCTCAGGGCAGGTACAGGGGGTTAGATACAGAGTAAAGCTCCCTCTACACTATCCCATCAAACACTCTCAGGGCAGGTACAGGGGGTTAGCTACAGAGTAAAGCTCCCTGTCCACTGTCCCATCAAACACTCCCGGGGCAGGTACAGGGGGTTAGATACAGAGTAAAGCTCCCTCGACACTGTTCCATCAAACACTCCCAGGGCAGGTACAGCACGGGGTTAGATACAGAGTAAAGCTCCCTCTACACTGTCCATCAAACACTCCCAGGGCAGGTACAGGGGGTTAGATACAGAGTAAAGCTCCCTCGACACTGTCCCATCAAACATTCCCAGGGCAGGTACAGCACGGGGTTAGATACAGAGTAAAGCTCCCTCTACACTGTCCCATCAAACACTCCCAGGGCAGGTACAGGGGGTTAGATACAGAGTAAAGCTCCCTCTACACTGTCCCATCAAACACTCCCAGGGCAGGTACAGGGGGTTAGATACAGAGTAAAGCTCCCTCTACACTGTCCCATCAAACACTCCCAGGGCAGGTACAGGGGGTGAGATACAGAGTAAAGCTCCCTCTACACTGTCCCATCAAACACTCCCAGGGCAGGTACAGGGGGTTAGATACAGAGTAAAGCTCCCTCTACACTGTCCCATCAAACACTCCCAGGGCAGGTACAGGGGGTTAGATACAGAGTAAAGCTCCCTCTACACTGTCCCATCAAACACTCCCAGGGCAGGTACAGCACGGGGTTAGATACAGAGTAAAGCTCCCTCTACACAGTCCCATCAAACACTCCCAGGGCAGGTACAGGGTGTTAGATACAGAGTAAAGCTCCCTCTACACAGTCCCATCAAACACTCCCAGGGCAGGTACAGGGGGTTAGATACAGAGTAAAGCTCCCTCTACACTGTCCCATCAAACACTCCCAGGGCAGGTACAGCACGGGGTTAGATACAGAGTAAAGCTCCCTCTACACTGTCCCATCAAACACTCCCAGGGCAGGTACAGGGGGTTAGATACAGAGTAAAGCTCCCTCTACACTGTTCCAAATAAACATTCCCAGGGCAGGTACAGCACAGGGTTAGATACAGAGTAAAGCTCCCTCTACACTGTCCCATCATTCTCAGGGCAGGTACAGGGGGTTAGATACAGAGTAAAGCTCCCTCTACACTGTCCCCATCAAACACTCCCAGGGCAGGTACAGGGGGTTAGATACAGAGTAAAGCTCCCTCTACACTGTCCCATCAAACACTCCCAGGGCAGGTACATGGGGTTAGATACAGAGTAAAGCTCCCTCTACACTGTCCCATCAAACACTCTCAGGGCAGGTACAGGGGGTTAGATACAGAGTAAAGCTCCCTCTACACTATCCCATCAAACACTCCCAGGGCAGGTACAGCACGGGGTTAGATACAGAGTAAAGCTCCCTCTACGCTATCCCATCAAACACTCCCAGGGCAGGTACAGGGGGTTAGATACAGAGTAAAGCTCCCTCTACACTGTCCCATCAAACATTCCCAGCGCAGGTACAGCATGGGGTTAGATACAGAGTAAAGCTCCCTCTACACTGTCCCATCAAACACTCCCAGGGCAGGTACAGGGGGTGAGATACAGAGGAGCCTGAACGAGAGTGGAGGGAGGAAGCAGCATTCAGTGCAGCCGAGCGAAGATCAGCCCGAATCTCGGAATCATCTACGAGCGATAGGAATCGAATGTCCTTCCCTCCCAGTAATCGTGCTTTCATCCCACGATGGGGCGGGGGGTGTTTGAGCAGTCCCCCTCCGAGCCGCCGTTCAATCCTCGGCCCCCATCTCCTGGTCGGAGACCTGGTCCGGAGCGAGTGTGCGCAGGTTGTTGACGCGGATGCTGGTGATGGCGGGGCAGGTGGCCATCAGGCCGCTGATGCCGGGCAGTGTGACGCCCGTCCCATCCAGGTTCAGCTGGCCCACCCGTGTCTGGCTCAGGGACTTGAGGCCTGCGAACCGGAGCACAGGAGAGAAGGTGGGTCACAGCACTCAGCCACAGGCACCGGCCGCACCCTCACGCCCGTCTCGTACAGCTGGGGGTGCGGCTTATACAACAGTACATAGAACTAACAGAGAAGAGAGTCGGGATAAATGGTTCATTCTCGGGTTGGTAATCAGTAACTAGGGGGGTGCCGCAGGGATCAGTGCTGGGTCCCCAGCTATTTACAATCTATATATTGACGACTTGGAAGAAGGGACTGAGTGTAATGTAGCCAAGTTTGCTGACGATACAAAGATGGGAGGAAAAGCAATGTGTGAGGAGGACACAAAAAATCTGCAAAAGGACATAGACAGGCTAAGTGAGTGGGCAAATATTTGGCAGATGGAGTATAATGTTGGAAAGTGTGAGGTCATGCACTTTGACAGAAAAAAATCAAAGAGCAAGTTGAGGAGAAACTTCTTCACTCAGAGAGTTGTTAACCTGTGGAATTCCCTGCCGCAGAGAGTTGTTGATGCCAGTTCATTGGATATATTCAAGAGGGAGTTAGATGTGGCCCTTACGGCTAAAGGGATAAGGGGTATGGAGAGAAAGCAGGAAAGGGGTACTGAGGGAATGATCAGCCATGGTCTTACTGAATGGTGGTGCAGGCTCGAATGGCCTACTCCTGCATCTATTTTCTATGTTTCTATTATTTAAATGGAGAAAGATTGCAAAGTGCTGCAGTACAGCGGGACCTGGGGGTACTTGTGCATGAAACACAAAAGGATAGTATGCAGGTACAGCAAGTGATCAGGAAGGCCAATGGTATCTTGGCCTTTATTACAAAGGGGATGGAGTATAAAAGCAGAGAAGTCTTGCTACAGTTATACAGGGTATTGGTGAGGCCACATCTGGAGTACTGCGTGCAGTTTTGGTTTCCATATTTACGAAAGGATACACTTGCTTTGGAGGCAGTTCAGAGAAGGTTCACTCGGTTGATTCCGGGGATGAGGGGGTTGACTTATGAGGAAAGGTTGAGGAGGTTGGGCCTGCACTCATTGGAATTCAGAAGAATGAGAGGTGATCTTATCGAAACGTATAAGATTATGAGGGGGCTTGACAAGGTGGATGCAGAGAGGATGTTTCCACTGATGGGGGAGACTAGAACTAGGGGGCATGGTCTTAGAATAAAACTGAGATGAGGAGGAATTTCTTCTCTCTGAGGGTTGTAAATCTGTGGAATTCGCTGCCTCAGAGAGCTGTGGAAGCTGGGACATTGAATATATTTAAGACAGTGATAGACAGATTCTTAACCGATAAGGGGATAAGGGGTTATGGGGAGCGGGCAGGGAAGTGGAGCTGAGTCCATGATCGGATCAGCCATGATCGTATTAAATGGCGGAGCAGGCTCGAAGGGCCGTATGGCCTACTCCTGCTCCTATTTCTTATGTTAACAACAACCTGTATTTATATAGCGCCTTTAACGTAGTGCAACGCCCCAAGGCACTTCACAGTGCATTGCGTGATAGAAATTTGACACTGAGTCGCACAAGTAGAAATTAGGGCAGGTGACAGGGAGGCTTTAAAGAGCGACTTGAAGGAGGAAAGAGAGGTAGAGAGGCGGAGAGGTTTAGGGAGGGAGTTCCAGAGCTTGGGGCCCAGACAACAGAAGGCACGGCCACCGATGGTGGAGTGATTATAATCAGGGATGGTCAGGAGGGCAGAATTAGAGGAGTGCAGACATCTCGGGGGGTTGTGGGGCTGGAGGAGATTACAGAGATAGGGAGGGGGCGAGGGCCATGGAGGGATTTGTAAACAAGGAAGAGAATTTTGAAATCGAGGCATTGCTTAACCGGGAGTCAATGTAGGTCAGTGAGCACAGGGGGTGATGGGTGAGCGGGACTGGGTGCGAGTTAGGACACGGGGCACAGGGGGTGATGGGTGAACGGGACTTGGTGCAAGTTAGGACACGGGGCAGTGAGCACAGGGGGTGATGGGTGAGCGGGACTTGGTGCGAGTTAGGACACTGGGCAGCCGAGTTTTGGATCACCTGGAGTTTATGTTGGGGTGACAAGGCAGGAGGCTCAACTCTGTCTGATCTCCACACAAGCGGCGTCCTAACCCCATGTCCCTGCCCTGTTCCCGGATACCAAATTATCCTCAAGATCCTACAAATCCCCTGGGAGGACAGACGCACCAACGTTAGCGTCCTCGACCAGGCCAACATCCCCAGCATCGAAGCACTGACCACACTCGACCAGCTCCGCTGGGCAGGGCCACATTGTCCACATGCCCCAGACACGAGACTCCCAAAGCAAGCTCTCGACTCGGAACTCCTTCACGGCAAACGAGTCAAAGGTGGGCAGAGGAAACGTTACAGGGACACCCTCAAAGTCTCCCTGATAAAGTGAAACAACCCCGTATTGGACTGTTCAGCCACCTGAGACCTCACTTTTAGAGTGGAAGCCAGTCTTCCTTGATTCCTCCTCTCACACAAAGGGCAGATAAAATGTCCAACGCTTACCCCTCACCAACAAAATAAGCTGTTGAGTCTGGGGGGGGCGGGGGGCGCAATTGAAAGTTTCAGCCCTGAGATTTTTGTTGGGCATTACGGGTTACGGAACCAAGGCAGGTAGTTGGAGTGAAGATACAGATCCTTGATCGAATTGAATTGGGGAACAGGCTTGATTCCGCTTTCCGTCACCCGTCTATCTTGTCTGTCCTTCAATGTTGACCCCGGTCTCTGTCTCGAATACTAACTGCGGAAGTGAATCCCGCAACCTCACAACCTGGCTCTCTATCCTAAATCTCTTACATTTAATCTTGTATCCATGTTCCCTCGTTCTAATTATCATCATAGGCAGTCCCTCGGGATCGAGGAAGACTTGCTTCCACTCTAACAGTGAGTTCTCAGGTGACTGAACAGTCCAATACAGGAATTACAGTCTCTGTCACAGGTGGGACAGACAGTGGTTGAGGGTAAGGGTGGGTGGGACTGGTTTGCCGCACGCTCTTTCCGCTGCCAGCGCTTGGTTTCTGCACGCTCTCGGCGACGAGACTCGAGGTGCTCAGCGCCCTCCCGGATGCACTTCCTCCACTTAGGGCGGTCTTTGGGCCAGGGACTCCCAGGTGTCGGTGGGGATGTTGCACTTTATCAGGGAGGCTTTGAGGGTGTCCCTGTAACGTTTCCTCTGCCCATCTGGGGCTCGTTTGCCGTGAAGGAGTTCCGAGTAGAGCGCTTGCTTTGGGGAGTCTCATGTCTGGGGCATGCGGACAATGTGGCCTGCCCAGCGGAGCTGGTCGAGTGTGGTCAGTGCTTCGATGTTGGGGATGTTGGCCTGGTCGAGGACGCTAACGTTGGTGTGTCTGTCCTCCCAGAGGATTTGCAGGATCTTGCGGAGACATCGTTGGTGGTATTTCTCCAGCGACTTGAGGTGTCTACTGTACATGGTCCATGTCTCTGAGCCATACAGGAGGGCGGGTATCACTACAGCCCTGTAGACCATGAGCCTGCTGGCTGATCTTCAAACACTCTCTTCCTCAGGCGGCCGAAGGCTGCACTGGCGCACTGGAGGCCCTCGTTCTAGACTCCTGGATGCAGTCTGTTTCTATCTACTCTGTCCCATCCCCTCATAACTTTAAATGCCTCTATCAAATCGTCCCTCAACCTCCTGTGTGCTACCAAAACCAGCCAATTTTTCCCGTTTTTCTCTCCTATTTCCACACACCAGGCAGCACCTTGGTGAATCAGTTCTACTCCGCCTCTATTGCCTCAATACCCTTGCGACAGCCAGGAGCCTAAGGCTGCACGCTGTGCTCACCCCAAGTCCCATTCAGTCTCTTTCCCCAACACTTGGAACTCAGGCTCACGGGAAATGGCATTCCGGGTGTCGTGAAGACCTCCATCATTTGGGGAAAGAGCATGCTGCCTGGACTGGATAATTTTAGCTATGAGGAAAGATTGGATAGGCTGGGGTTGTTTTCTCTGGAACAGAGGAGGCTGAGGGGAGACCTGATTGAGGTGTATAAAATTATGAGGGGCCTGGATAGAGTGGATAGGAAGGACCTATTTCCCTTGGCAGAGGGGTCAACAACCAGGGGGCATAGATTTAAAGTAATTGGGGGGAGGTTTAGAGGGGATTTGAGAACTTTCTTCACCCAGAGGGCGGTGGGGGTCTGGAACTCACTGCCTGAAAGGGTGGTAGAGGCAGAAACCCTCACCACATTTAAACAGTACCTGGATGTGCAGCTGAAGTGCCGTAACCTACAGGGCTACGGACCCAGAGCTGGAAAGTGGGATTAGGCCGGGTAGTTGACGTCTGTCAAGCCCCGCCCCACCGGTCCAAAATCATTCCCTACTCGTGGTGCCGGGAAGCAGGATCTGAGGCCCCGGCCCAGAGTCTTCAACTCTCCACCCCCTCCCTCCCCAGGGAGAGGGGGTCTGGGGGAAAAGGTAACTCTCTGTAACATTGTTAAAAAGTCGGGATAAAAGCAGGTTCTCATTTCCTGGTTCCCTGTCTGTGGGAATGCTGCAATGTGATTGGCTGCTTAGACAACTTGTTGCTGTCACGGCAGCTCGCGCGACGGATTTCCCGCCGAAATCACGGAATGTGGGAAAGGGCAAGCACCTCGCCACGGAGATCGCGAGATCCCTGGGGGCAGTCTCCATCGGGGCCAGTATCGATCCGCTGACCACAAGTTACGGCCCAGTGTGTCCCCCGTCGAACGGTGGCCTGGTCCTCTGGCCTGACTGTAGTGGACAACGGGACATGGCTGGTCGGGGCGGAGTTCAAGGGTCAGAGGTCATGTGGTGAGCCGCAGGGACTGGCGGGGACAGAGGAGAGAGCCTCGGTTAGGAGGCAGTTGGGGAGTGGAGGGGGCCGGGGGGAGTGGAGGGGGCCGGGGGGAGGGGGCCGGGGGGAGGGGGGTACCTCGGTCGGTGATGCGAGTCCGACTCAGGTTGAGCTTCACCAGTTGCTTGCAGTGCAGCAGTCCCTGCGTCATCACCGTGTCACCAACACGCGTCGATGCCAGGCTCAGAACCTGCCGTTAGAAGCAGCGCCATTAGACACCCTGTCCCAGCGACAGATCCACCCTCCCCTCCCTCCCCGTCTCACCCTCCCCTCTCTCCTCCCTCCTCACCCTCCCCTCCCCGTCTCACCCTCCCTCCTCCCTCCTCACCCTCCCCTCCCCGTCTCACCCTCCCCTCCCCATCGCACCCTCCCCTCCCCGTCTCACCCTCCCTCCTCCCTCCTCACCCTCCCCTCCCCGTCTCACCCTCCCCTCCCCATCACACCCTCCCCTCCTCGTCTCACCCTCCTCACCCCGTCTCACCCTCCCCTCCCTCCTCCCTCCTCACCCTCCCCTCCCCGTCTCACCCTCCCCTCCCCATCGCACCCTCCCCTCCCCATCGCACCCTCCCCTCCCTCCTCACCCTCCCCTCCCCGTCTCACCCTCCCTCCCCGTCTCACCCTCCTCCCGTCTCACCCTCCCTCCCCGTCTCACCCTCCCTCCCCGTCTCACCCTCCCTCTCTCCTCCCTCCTCACCCTCCCCTCCCCGTCTCACCCTCCCTTCTCCCTCCTCACCCTCCCCTCCCCGTCTCACCCTCCCTCCCCGTCTCACCCTCCCTCCTCCCTCCTCACCCTCCCCTCCCCGTCTCACCCTCCCCTCCCCGTCTCACCCTCCCTCCTCCCTCCTCACCCTCCCCTCCCCGTCTCACCCTCCCCTCCCCGTCTCACCCTCCTCCCTCCTCACCCTCCCTCCCCGTCTCACCCTCCTCCCTCCTCACCCTCCCCTCCCCGTCTCACCCTCCCCTCCCCGTCTCACCCTCCCCTCCCCGTCTCACCCTCCCTCCTCCCTCCTCACCCTCCCTCCCCGTCTCACCCTCCCCTCCCCAGTCCCTCCTCACCCTCCCCTCCCCGTCTCACCCTCCCCCCTCCTCACCCTCCCCTCCCCAGTCCCTCCTCACCCTCCCCTCCCCGTCTCACCCTCCTCACCCTCCCCGTCTCACCCTCCCCTCCCCGTCTCACCCTCCCTCCTCACCCTCCTCACCCTCCCCTCCCCGTCTCACCCTCCCCTCCCCGTCTCACCCTCCCCTCCCCGTCTCACCCTCCCCTCCCCGTCTCACCCTCCCCTCCCCGTCTCACCCTCCCCTCCCCGTCTCACCTTCCTCCCGTCTCACCCTCCCCTCCCCATCGCACCCTCCTCACCCTCCCCTCCCCATCGCACCCTCCTCACCCTCCCCTCCCCGTCTCACCCTCCCCTCCCCGTCTCACCTTCCTCCCATCTCACCCTCCCCTCCCCATCTCACCCTCCCCTCCCCGTCTCACCCTCCCCACCCTCCTCCCTCCTCACCCTCCCCTCCCCGTCTCACCCTCCCCACCCTCCTCCCTCCTCACCCTCCCCTCCCCGTCTCACCCTCCCCCCCTCCTCACCCTCCCCTCCCCGTCGCACCCTCCCCACCCTCCCCTCCCCGTCTCACCCTCCCCACCCTCCTCCCTCCTCACCTTCCCCTCCCCGTCTCACCCTCCCCCCTGTTCACCCTCCCCTCCCCGTCGCACCCTCCCCACCCTCCCCTCCCCGTCTCACCCTCCCCACCCTCCCCTCCCCGTCACCCTCCTCTCCCCGTCGCACCCTCCCCACCCTCCCCTCCCCGTCTCATCCTCCCCACCCTCCTCCCTCCTCACCCTCCCCTCCCCACCCTCCCCTCCCCGTCTCACCCTCCCCTCCCCGTCTCACCCTCCCCTCCCCGTCGCACCCTCCCCTCCCCGTCTCACCCTCCCCTCCCCACCCTCCCCGTCTCACCCTCCCTCCTCCCTCCTCACCCTCCCCTCCCCGTCTCACCCTCCCTTCCCCGTCGCACCCTCCCCTCCCCGTCGCACCCTCCCCTCCCTCCTCACCCTCCCCTCCCCGTCTCACCCTCCCCTCCCCGTCTCACCCTCCCCTCCCCGTCTCACCCTCCCCTCCCTCCTCA